>NC_140445.1:64885849-65105849 GCF_963576455.1 Neolamprologus multifasciatus
ATGAGTTTTACAAACCTGACTTAAAAAACTTCATTATGTAGTACCTGAGTGAAGTCCCAGTATATCCCCATTCCTTTCTGCAAAGCCTCTTTACAGTTGTACAGGCCAGGCTCAGTTTCTTCTGTGCCTATGTCAGCTAAACATTTATTGTCACTGTACTTATGTGACTTGATGCCACCAATGTAGAGCTCACCCGTTCCACGATAATATGTGTACTTCAAAAAAAGATAAAAGAGACAAAGGTCAAAATGTGATTAAGATTTAAAACGTCAAACAAATGACACAGACAACAGTGTTTCAGACAACATGGGATGATCATAAGCATCTGTACCTTTGTTTGTAAACATACATAATAAATCACATGATCTCAATTTGACTCTGCTCCCATTGAGGGATATTTGCCTATTCATCTTTGGACTGCTTCCAGCAGGGCTGCAAACTTAAAGACCACTCTCTGGAAGTCCCATTCTGTTGTCTTGCATTTGTACCTTTGTGATGCTTTTGGATCTCCACCAGTGTGTAGAAAAACTGGCATTTCAACTTAAGCAACTTTGTGTTTGTGTGGACACAGAACACAATGGTCTTATTTTGAACATGTAAATATAACTACAATAAAAAAAAAAAAGCAAGAACTTTGTAAACAGACAAAAAACATGTTTATGCTCAAAAACGAGTTGTATACCCCCTTATTTCAAATTCCATAATTTGCGAATCAGCGTTCAGTTTCACATATTATACCACAACATTTCACTATATACACGTCTGATACAAACAACAATTTAAGCTCACAAACCAAAACAACAAACTGCATTTCAATTAGATTTTTAGGCTAAACACCATCAGAGTAGTGATGGTAAATTTGATTCTTTTTACTGAATCGCGTTTTAATGAGTCACTCACCAAAGTGAATCAGGTTTTTTGAGTCATTTGATTCAATGAGTCAGTTGACCAGAGAGTGCAAAAAATGTACATTTTCACTCAAACTTAATTTGTTTCTCTTTTCATGTAAATCCTACTGCTAAGATGAATGATTCTAAAAAAAACAAACAAAAACCCCCAACTATTTTATAGAGCAAAAAAGAGCAAAAACATTTCTAAAATTAAGCAATTTCCTATCAAAATTGCTTAATAAACATTTATTTTGTTTATTTTTATTTTATTAGTATTTTCCTTAAATGTGTTAAATATTTTCTCATCTAAATGTCCACTGAGCTGTGAGCCAGGGGGCGGTAATGCGCCTTAACATTGGTTGCAAACCAAGAAGAAGAAGCTGTGAGCCAGGAGGGAGGGGGTGAGCGAGTCCTGAGTGATTCGCTTACGATTCAGCACAGGAAGGGAGGGGGTGAGTAGCTCAAATGTGCTGTTAGCATGTTAGCAGAGCGATGCTACTGTGAACCGAGGAGCTACTGTGAACCGAGGAGCTATTGTCTTGATGTGAGCTTCTACTCAGGGTTTTTTCTTCCAGTTCAGAGCAGAATTTTTTGTGTTAAGATACTGGATGTTGTGTTTTTCTCCACGATTTTAATTGTAAGCTAGATACATTGCTGCTAACAGCAACAGGGATGAGTCAGTGAGTCAGTTGGGCTTGTGAATCATGATTCGTGAGTCAGTAAAGTGATTCTCGAGTATTGAACGATTCGTTCATGATTCGCGCATCACTACATCAGATTAACAACCCACTAAGTCTGAGCCTTGCCAAAATAATTTCTTTTATATTTGTTTTTTTTAATTTTTAAATTAAGTTGTGTTTGGACATTACTTTATATGAAGTTATATTTATGTGACAAATACCTTAAATCATTTAAGCTGGCCAGAGGGGCCGATGGTGCGATATGGCAGCCTCACTTCTGTCAGTCTGCCCCAGGGCAGCTGTGGCTACAACTGTAGCTGCCTCCACCAGTGTGTGAATGTGAGAGTGAATGAATAGTGGCATTGTAAGGCACTTTGGGTGCCTTGAAAAGCGCTATATAAATCCAATCCATTATTATTATCATTATTATAAGCTGAGACAGTTCAATCACTGAAAGGAACATTTCCTCTATTTATTCAATGTATTGTTTTTAGACAAACTCCTCTCAGGTCGTGGGTCATTTGGTCTTATTTGAGTGCTTTTGCTTTCACCATTCGTGCCTCTGACTCCATTCAATCCTTGAAAACGTACCTATTCAGCCTGGCTTTTCCAACTTGCTAATTCTCGCTGCTCATTAATTGCTGTATCACTACTCGTTTCTCTGGATAATCATGACCTCTCCCTACCTCTACTTACGAAAGCTTTTGTTTGTTTCTCTATTTTACCTTGTTTTAATGACTTACTGCTCAGTGTGATCATTTACTGTTATTCCTTACTGTGAAGCACTTTGGTGTACCTCCTGGTTTTAAACGTGCTATATAAATAAAATTGTATTATTTGGAACAAGTTCTGAATGTTGTGGGGCAAAGAAGTGTTTGCTGCTTTATACATTGTCCAACAAATCTTTAAATTTAATACAAATTGGATTTGGTGGTTCTCTTGAAGTGGTTTTATTTATGATCCTTATTGCTTTGTTTTGCAGAATGTATATTGGATATGTGTTTGTTTTACAGTTGTTTCCCCACACGTCCACAAAATATATCATGTAATATAATGAAGTATAACAGCATGATACAGAGATGTTTGGTTTACGAGAGCCTTAACTTTACAGAGAATTGCAAGAGACACAATTTTCATTAATGTACAACATGAAAAGCAATGATGTTTTTAATTAAATCCAAATCATGCAGTCACACTCAGTTGATTTCTTTGAATTAAATTACAAATTTACAAATACGCCATTTATAATCACTTACTTGAGGTTCAAAGTTGTGGCACATGTAGGCAATCGGTGTGTGACCTGATACTGGACCTTGGTCTAGGCACATGTCAGCATCAAGGTTCTTCATCTGTCATCAGGAGAACATTATACATATTATGAATGGATACAGACAAAACATGAGAAAACACTGATTCCCACACATCCTGCAGGACTCGACTGTAACAAACTTACTAAGCAACAGAGAAAAGTAAACTTACTCCTCCATATGCGACTAGATCGTCCCAGGGATCCAGCTTAGGATACACATTATCCAGGTACCATTTGAAAGGTTTACAGTTCAACCTTTCTCTGAGTTTCTTCCTCTCTGAAATGTCGCCTATGTCAATTCCATGATTCTGCAGGAACAAAGAAAAAGATGTGAATCAATTCATAGATTGTGACTGAGGAAGAATCTAAAGAAAGATTTTCCTTAAATGTCGATGCTGAAAACACAAAGAGCTCCCAAAGGCCTCATGATTCTGTGAACAGGAGAATGAAATATCCTTTAGAGAAAACATAATTTGCTGTTTGTGTCAATGCAAAAACACCTCAAATGGGATGTTCCAAGCCAGGTTAACGTTGTGCTTGTATTCATCCATCCAGATCTCTGCAACTCAGAGGGCATTTCTCCTCATGGCAGGACCCAGGTCAGCCATGTAGGGCTTGTGGGCCCTCTCGATGTGGGCGATCTTGGAACATGGAACAACTTCAACACTGCCTCCACATGTCCATACCTACATGAAAAAAAAGTGCACCTTAAAAAATACATATTTCATCACTCATGACTGTTCCACAACTATTCTTTAAAATCATTATTATGAAAGAGAATTTATAACTATGGGATGTTTACTCACACGAATTCCCAGCTCAACATTTTCTCCACCATACACTTTCATTCCTTCATCAAGGACTCCAATTTCCCCCAGAAACTTTCTATCAGCAACCAGGATCCCCATGACAGATGGACTCCTAAAGTCAAAGAGATCTCTATTTTAACTATTATATTGATGTTAGATCATAATGATAGAGTTAATAAGGCTGTTACATTGTTAAACATTGATTTCACTTGAACTTACTTGCCAGGCAGTGAACCGTCATTAAGTTTGTAATACTCGGGTGTAAAACTCTCGTACATGCACCACAGAGCCCAGTCGAAGGCGTGTGCACTGGGATGATATGTAGTAACCTTGAGATCATCAAAGCTGACTTTATCAAACACCGGGGAAACCACCACAGTTCGGTCAGCTTTAATCTGTGTCAGCAGAGGTTCAGCCCTGTATGAAGGAGGGGAAAAAATGATGGTTCAAAAAATGCTACATAATAAGTGGAAGTCACACCCTTAAAGGTTTCAGTGGAAGCACTGTTACGGCCCTAGCAGGGCCTCCTCCTGAAGGCGCCTGTGTGGGAGTGTCCTTCAATCGCTTCTGCCTGAGGTGCCACCTTTCCCTTTTCCACAGCTGACTTTCGGAGGGAAGAGGGAAGAGCCCAGCGTCGAATCCTCATCCGACAAGCGGGCGTGGGAAATGTGGCGTACGGAAGACCGCTTTGCCGATCGGGGGCCCAAGTCCTTCTGATCGAGGCCCCATCCCACGGACGGTGTGAGGCCGGTGGCGGCCCCTGTCGCGCCGGGGTTCGGTCTTCTCGGAGTCGGGTTGTTTGGGAATGCAGCCCAAAGTGGGTGGTAAACTCCATCTAAGGCTAAATACCGGCACGAGACCGATAGACGACAAGTACCGAAAGGGAAAGGTGGCACCTCAGGCAGAAGCGATTGAAGGACACTCCCACACAGGCACCTTCAGGAGGAGGCCCTGCTAGGGCTGTAACAGCACACACCCAGCTGTCGCATTTAATGTTCACTTCACTTGATCTCTTTTATTTTTCAAAAGATACACCCAGCTGTTCCACTTTTAACTGACGCACAGGGTTGGGATACTATGACAGTTTGTTCTTTTAAAAATAATTCTTTAACAAAAGATTGTCTAAGGAGCATCTGCGTCATCACCACCAGCACCATAACAAGTTAATTACTGTCTTATTAATTAACTTGTGTTATTATCTAGTAAATCTGCTCAATGGTATAGTGCTCAGTGGGACTGTGTGTAAAGTTTGTGTGTTTAAGAAGGTAAACATGTTAATCTCAGTAAGTTTATTCTGAAACTATGACACCAGCCAGCTATCCCATGTGGAAAAGATATATATAAATCTTATAAAGTTTGTATCTGTCTTGTGTGAAACTTGAATGAAAAGCATACAAGAGTGAAAACAGATATAAGATCCCTTGAAAAATTATATAAATGAAACTTGTATGTTTTACAAGCATGTACTTACTAAAACAATATATGAAAGTGGCCACTTTTATTAGTAAATCATATGAGCCTTATTCACTATATGAAGTAGGCCAAATCTGATGCAAGTCTTTTATACGTTTTTTTCTATTTCTTGTCCGAATGGGATGGCCTCAAGTCAGTGGTGGAAGTTTGTGATTGGTAAAGATATTTATGTCATAAATATCATATATAAATGTGTTCTATACTGCAATGTTGTAATATAATTAAAGAAACTATTAGAAATGTCCTAATAACAGAAAATAAAACACCTAAACAAATGAATGAAAGCATGAACTTTGCCATGTTCCTACCACATCTCATGGACTTCAATGTGAGCGTCCAGGATGGCCACCACGTCAGCAGTAGCAGCCCTCCACCCGGATACTCTGGCATGAGCGAGACCTCTCTGCTCACTGTGCCTCACTCTCACAATATGGAGATTAGGGTTCTCCTGCTCAAGCGACTTCAGATACATGTCAAGGTCACCCTTCAGATTGTCTGAATGGAAAAGAGAAAATTATTCTTTGTTTTTAGTTTGTTTTTAGTTTGTTTTTTGTTTTGCTTTTCCCTGAATTTTCGGCTGGGTCAGTCATACTATAGTCAGTGATTTCAATCTCTGCCCTGCAACAGACAGACGACATGTTCAGGGTGTAAACTGTCTTTAGCTGTATGAAAGTTGGGCGAGGCTTCGGAAGCTTCAACCAAGCATGAAAACGGGTTTGACTACAAACATGCATAATAATAGTGCTTTTCAAGGCACCCAAAGCGCTTGCATGACATGTTTGTAGTCAAACCAGTGCACTTCTCTGCAGGAGAAGTGTATTTGTGTATCTGTTTTAAATGTTAACTGATCCGAGTGATCAACTATAATGTAATTTAGAGTTTTTGTAATTAGCTTGTGAATGATTACAAGTGTTTTGTACATCTAACAAATAATCTTTAGTTAGCTTCCAATGATTAATTTGAACTGGTAGACATATATAGGAAAGGAATGTGAGAGGCATGTACATAAGACAACAGGTACATTATCAGTATGCACTCATTGGCAGTAATTTGCATGGCCAATAATTAGAGTTGTTTTTTAAAATAACCAATTTACCATTAGAACTATTGTCATCCACCATTATTATCTCCTTCAGCAGGTTTTTAGGAGTGCGGTCGATGATGCTGCGCAGGGCTCTTTGGAGAACAGACAGGGCTTCATCCAGGTAGATGAGCACCACACTGAGACTTGGCAGGTCCTTGGGGTAACTCTTTTTCAAACATCTATTTATTAAAAAGATCAGAAATTTGAAATGAACTGGATAGAGTATTTTTTTTTCTTTGAATGTACAGGAGAGAGAATGAAAGATTAAAATCATGAAAAGTTGTAAAAGTTGTACCGAGGATCTCTGGTATCTGGAAGAGGTCGATCCAGAGGGAGGCGATCGCTCAGAAAAACATTGTACCCATACTTCTCATACAGGCTCTGAGCCTCTCTTTGGTCATCCTCAGAGAGATTTGCCCCCCACTCCTTGAACAAGACCGAGTTAGGGAACAGTTTTTCAGACTTTTTCATTTGGGGTTGGATATTTGGATCACCTTCCTTTTGCTTCTCTACTTGCTCCTCTGCTGATTTTCTGTGTTTGTCGCTGACTTCTTCTAACATCTTCTGCATGACATCCTGCTTTTGCTCAAAACGTCTGAGTGCATCGTCTTCAGTAGAAAACAACATCAGCAAAAACATGATCAAGGAAATGGAACAGTTAGTATTCCTACTAAACAAAACAAACACTGCACAAAATAATGTGAAAATTACAACATAAAACACATTTATAGTAAATGTACAAACACCTGTTATAATTTGACCTCATCTGTCGTTAATAACAAAAGTACAGTTAAAAGCCATTTATTTATTTATTTTAATAACTATACATACTCTTGTTCCATGACTGCCTTTTGTATTTTTTCTTTCTTTTTATTAATAAATATTCTAAAAACTTGTTGTCACATCTTCAGTACATGTGTAGCCAATACTCTTTACTGCCTCTCAACTTATTTTTAAGATTTCAACTCCTTTCACTACTGGATCTCTTTTTATTTGTGGTGCAAATAATCTAGGTACCATGAAATCATAATTAATATTAATATTTGACAGAACTCACTTAGATTGCTGATGCTTGCCTCCAGGTTGGATAAACTTTTGATCATACGTGGTGTGTCCAAATCTTTATGGGTATCCACACCAGGTTGGCATCTGTTCTTCAGAAACATGCCTAAAAACAAGAGGCCCACTATGGTCCCCAGTAAAAAGAATGGCCGCTTTGTCCACACTCCCCTCATAGTGAGAATACATAGAATGCCTAACAAGATAATAACACCTCAGAGAACACGTACAGCAAAGCTCAGCTACTGACCTGATGGGATCGACTAGCTTGTACCTACTTTGCATTGTATAAAACGGTTGGGTTAACTCTACATGCAGACTCTTTGGCATCCCTGCCCACCCAATCAAGACACAGGTAATCCTTGTATGCGCTGATGTCACAGCTCCTTTAATAAAACACCTGAAGTTCCATGTCACACCCTCATTTTTGACATACTGCTCAATGAGTAATAATAATAATAATAATAATAATAATGGATTGGATTTATATAGCGGCACCCAAAGCGCTTTACAATGCCACTGTTCATTCACTCTCACATTCACACACTGGTGGAGGCAGCTACAGGTGTAGCCACCGCTGCCCTGGGGCAGACTGACAGAGGCAAAGCTGCCATATTGCGCCATCAGCCCCTCTGGCTGATGGCGCAACTTTACCCTACCAGTAGGCGGTAAAGTTAATTGTGTTAATTGTGGCTGTTAATTGTTTGGGTAACATGCAACGTCTGTTGTCTCTGGCCCTACCAGATGGCTGGCCACACCTGAAGATCATGGCACGCACCTGCAGCTGATCAGCCTCGTCAGGGGAGCTATTTAAGACTGTATTGGTAATACCTATACTTGAAATACTGGAAACTCAAGTCCCTCAAACTTGTACCAGACAGAACAAATGTCTAATTAAAATACCCCCCCCCCCCCCCCCCCCCAAAAAAAAAAAAAAAAATAGTTCTATGAGCTGTGTTGGAACTGAAACCGAGTAAGAAACATTTTAAAAGTGCGATATTCAAGCATGATTTTACTATTATGTGTGTACTGGGACAGAATATGTGAAGATGTATTTGTGGAAAACAGATTTGTAAAAAAACAAACAAACAAAACAGATTTGCTGTACAGTGTGTGGCTGCATGAGGTATGCTGTTGTATTGAAAGGCAATGTAATTCATGCCACTACTAGTAAGGGCATAGGTAATCGGTGTCAAACTCTGGCCCGCGGGCCAAATTTGGCCCGCAAAGCCATACCAAATTACTATTAGAGCTGGCCTACTGGTATTATACAGCTAATATATATATTGTTTAGTATTAAGCTTTGCTTGTTCAGTTTTTCAGCAAAACGTGTTTGAGTCCATAAGAAAAGATTCATTCTTATATCTGGAGGAATAAATATATTTCAATAAATATTAACGTTAGCCCGCAACTTTGTTCCAGTTTTGAATTTTGGCCCACTGTGTATTTGAGTTTGACACCCCTGGCATAGGTAATTGGAAACATCCTGCTAGGATTTCAAATGCGTCACTTTGTTTCTAATTTTGAAAAAGTCTCAAAGTTTGCTGCTCTATTATGGACGAAAAATCTTTGGCACAAAATAATTAAATGTTTAGGATATTTCTTTAAAATAACAAATTTGACATTAATTCATTTTGTATAAACTATTTTCAATTTTTCACATTTCATTTTTAGATTTTTTTATGAGAACTCTGACATTGAAAATATTTTAGGGAAAATGAAATAATGTCCACAAAAGGGCATCCTGGTTTAATTTTTCCACTGCTCTATGAGCAGAGCTCAACCACACTTTCAAAGGGTTTGATTGTGTTTTGATTTTGCCATCTTTGACCTGTACATTCCTGTAATAGAAGTTTCTGGTTTATAATTTCCAGGTATCTCTTTGTCAAACAATTCAATTCAATTCAATTTTATTTATATAGCGCCAAATCACAACAAAAGTCGCCTCAAGGCGCTTCATAGATACAGAGAAAAACCCAACAATCATATGACCCCCTATGAGCAGCACTTTGGCGACAGTGGGAAGGAAAAACTCCCTTTTAACAGGAAGAAACCTCCAGCAGAACCAGGCTCAGGGAGGGGCGGGGCCATCTGCTGTGATTGGTTGGGGTGAGAGAAGGAAGACAGGATAAAGACATGCTGTGGAAGAGAGACAGAGGTTAATAACAGATATTAGGCATATCAAACACCGGGGAAACCACCACAGTTCGGTCAGCTTTAATCTGTGTCAGCAGAGGTTCAGCCCTGCATGAAGGAGGGGAAAAAAGATGGTTCAAAAAATGTTACATAATAAGTGGAAGTCACACCCTTAAAGACTTCAGCGAAAGCACACACCCAGCTGTCGCATTTAATGTTCACTTCACTTGATCTCTTTTATTTTTCAAAAGATACACCCAGCTGTTCCACTTTTAACTGACGCACAGGGTTGGGATACTATGACAGTTTGTTCTTTTAAAAATAATTCTTTAACAAAAGATTGTCTAAGGAGCATCTGCGTCATCACCACCAGCACCATAACAAGTTAATTACTGTCTTATTAATTAACTTGTGTTATTATCTAGTAAATCTGCTCAGTGGTTTGAAGACCACAGTGTAGTTGTACAGAGATCACTGCTCAGTGGGTTACTGGGAAGTTGCAACTGTGTGTAACGCTTGTGTGTGTTTAAGAAGGTCAACATGTTAATCTCAGCAAGTTTATTCTGAAACTGTGACACCAGCCAGCTACGGCCTCAAATCAGTGGAATAAACAAGTGAATGAAAGCATGAACTTTGCCATGTTCCTACCACATCTCATGGACTTCAATGTGAGCGTCCAGGATGGCCACCACGTCAGCAGTAGCAGCCCTCCACCCGGATACTCTGGCATGAGCGAGACCTCTCTGCTCACTGTGCCTCACTCTCACAATATGGAGATTAGGGTTCTCCTGCTTAAGCGACTTCAGATACATGTCAAGGTCACCCTTCAGATTGTCTGAATTGTATAAAGAAAAAGATCCTTTGTAGAACTTTTTGTTTGTTTATTTGTTTTTCCAGGGCTTTTGGGTGGGTCATTGACACTATAGTCAGTGAGTCATACTTTGGCACTGCAACAAACAGGCGACTGTGGCGGGGCGTGGTGCACCTGCATGGCATCTCCCATATGGAAAAGATATATATAAATCTTATAAAGTTTGTATCTGTCTTGTGTGAAACTTGTATGAAAAGCATACAAGAGTGAAAACAGATATAAGATCCCTTGAAAAATTATATAATGAAACTTGTATGTTTTGGATACTTACTAAAACAATATATGAAAGTAATGAGAAAGTGGCCACTTTCATGAGTAAATCATGTAAGTCTTATATGATTTACTCATGAAAGTGGCCACTTTCATGAGTTAAGTCATATAAGTTTTTACTATTTCTTTTCCATATGGGCTACTATCATGCCTCGCCAACTTAGAAGTCTTGGCTCAGTCTGAGTTGTTGTTTTGGTGATGTGTGCGGCTGGCAGCAGGAAAGCTGTGCCGGTCCGTGTGTGTTTAACAGCAACTGTGAAATGAAGCATGCTGAAAAGCATTGAAATGTTACCCGGTCTGCCGTGGTTTATCACAGCAGACCAGAGCGTACACTGTCTCTTGCTGTATGACAGGTGGGAGAGGCTTCAGCCCTCACATGAACCTGAACTGGATAAGCAAACAAAACTGAATGGCTAACTGGCTGGGTTGGTGGATCAATTTAAATGAACCAAGCAAGAAAACTAGTGTGACCACAAACATATGTGACATGTCACAGCTTCTGCAGGAAAAGTGTATTTGCAAAACCACTGTTTTAAAGGTTAACTGATTAGAGAGACCAAGTATGATTCAGTGTTTTGTAATTATCTGTTGGTAAATATATTGTGAATGATTAGAAGTGTATTGTGCATCTAACAGATAATCTTCAGTTACCTTTTGATGATTAGCTTGAACTAGTAGACATAAACAGGAAAGGAATGTGATAGGCATGTAGGGGAGACCGGGGACAGTTGTAACATTTCTGACATTTCTGTCTGTATCTTGGAGATCTTTTAAGGTAGTGGATTCAAAATACAATGCAAAGTATTGCAAGTAAATCTTGCACTAACATTTGAACATTTGAATAATGAAGCTGAAAAAAATGTAGCTTTGGACCAACTTCATCAACTGATCTGCATGTGTTTTTGTCAAGTTTTTAATCACCATCAGAATCACAGTGGTGACAGATGTATGGCACTCCTGGAGTGCAGGCCTCATGAGCCCACAGAGTACAGGCCAGGCATTTAAATTAGAAATATCCTGTCTCAGAGTGACGCTGAAAAACTAGTTCATGCATTTATTACTTCCAGGCTAGACTACTGCAATTCATTATTATCAGGATGTCCAAAAAACTCACTGAAAAGCCTTCAGTTAATCCAAAATGCTGCAGCAAGAGTACTGACAGGGACTAGAAGGAGAGAGCATATTTCTCCTGTTTTGGCTTCCCTTCATTGGCTTCCTGTTAAATCCAGAATTGAATTCAAAATCCTGCTCCTCACATACAAGGTCTTAAATAATCAGGCCCCATCTTATCTTAATGACCTTGTAGTACCATATCACCCTATTAGAGCACTTCGCTCTCGCTCTGCAGGCCTACTTGTTGTTCCTAGAGTATTTAAAAGTAGAATGGGAGGGAGAGCCTTCAGTTTTCAGGCCCCTCTTCTGTGGAACCAGCTTCCAGTTTGGATTCAGGAGACAGACACTATCTCTACTTTTAAGATTAGGCTTAAAACTTTCCTTTTTGCTAAAGCATATAGTTAGGGCTGGACCAGGTGACCCTGAATCCTCCCTTAGTTATGCTGCAATAGATGTAGGCTGCCGGGGGATTCCCATGATGCATTGAGTTTTTCCTTTCCAGTCACCTTTCTCACTCACTATGTATTAACAGACCTCTCTGCATTGAATCATATCTGTTATTAATCTCTGTCTCTCTTCCACAGCATGTCTTTATCCTGTCTTCCTTCTCTCACCCCAACCGATCGCAGCAGATGGCCCCGCCCCTCCCTGAGCCTGGTTCTGCCGGAGGTTTCTTCCTGTTAAAAGGGAGTTTTTCCTTCCCACTGTCGCCAAAGTGCTGCTCATAGGGGGTCATATGATTGTTGGGCTTTTCTCTGTATCTATGAAGCGCCTTGAGGCGACATTTGTTGTGATTTGGCGCTATATAAATAAAATTGAATTGAATTGAATTGAATTGAATTGAATTTAACCCAAGCTTCTTCTGGCTTTGAGTTATCCATGCACACAATACAGAAATTCTCAACAGCATCTGAGGAATCTGTGTTGTCCTGTTCAGTGTTATTCATTTTTAGATTTTTCTTTCGTGATGTGGAAAGCTTGGATTGTTTTCGATTTGTGGGAGTGGATTTGCCTTGTTTCTGGCACAGCCTCTTCTTTGGGAAACTTATTTTCCTCCTTCTCTGGTCTGCTTCAAGAGCCATCTTAACTGGTGTATCGGTGAGTATTGCTGTTTTTTTCCTTTTTCTTCCTGTTAAAGGGGTTTTTCTAGATCCAGCTTTTGGTAAGGGTCGCACATCTTTTGGGTTAAAGCCCAAGTTCTGTGGGTTTTCATCACAGCCTGATGAGGGAGCAGCTTGGAGGTCAGTTAGAAGACTGGAAATGTGAGCATCTGGAGGAGTGGTCATGTCGTCAGCTGTAGGACTGGTAAGATGAGCAGCAAGAAGAGCGGACTGTTGGTCAGCTGGAGAAATGTCCATATGGACTGTTGGAGAACGACAATCTGTGACCTGTGATGGAGCAAAGTCACTTTCCTCAAATATGTTTGGATTGTATGGCCAAATTCCACAGCACTGGAATTCAGCCTGTATATTCTTTGGCGTAGCTGCTGCTGGAAGTGCCATCCTGACGAGACCTTCACATATTGTCATGGTCTTTCCTGGATTCATTCTCATCCAGGAATCACTTGCACTGTTCTCCATCTTTTTCAGTGGGCCATAAACACTCCTGTCGAGTGGTTGGAGTTTGTGACGGCAGTGAGGGGGAAATGTGAGCATCATTGCAGCCATTGCTCAAGTCAATGGCTGCAATTGACAGGTGTGAACTGTGGTTATCCATGAGAGGAATCACTTTTTCATGGCTGACCTTGGTGTGGTTTGCAAAGTGCTTTAGAAAGATGAGGAACTCTTCTTCTTGCATCCATCCTGATTGATTTCCACTGCCAATACTTGCTACTGGCCCATCTCTGACAAAGTGGTCTGCATAACGTATGCGTGGGAAACATCGGAGGAATTGTGTTGCCAGTGGCATTGACTGCACATACAAGGGTGACCAGTGAACCTCTCTCTGTTGATGTCATTGCCCCAACTTGTTTAGTGCCACGTTTTGCAATCACTCTGTCCGGGGTTTGCACAGCTGTTATGCCAGTCTCATCAATATTCCATATGTCATTTGCTGTTAAGTTGTGTCTCTTTAGAAATTCATCAAATTTTTTGAAAAACATTGCTACATTGTGTTTATTAAAACTGATGGCCCGTGCCAGACGTGTAGCCTCTGCACTTCTAATGGACAAAGTTGGGTTTAGTTTCATGTAGGCTGAGAACCAGTCTGGTCCAGCCCTTGAGAATGTGTCCCATCACTTAGGATATTTGCATCCATGTTTCACTGATATGCCAGTTCTTTTACCTGTAATTTTAATCACGAAATATGTTAGTATTTCTGATATACTATATTTTAAATTGCCACCATTACAAATTTCTAACTTTCCCTTGTCTTATCCTTTATCACTTCCTATCTGCTTACCTCACGTGGACATAGTCCATAAAATGCATTTGCAGCTCTCATCAGGTATTCTGTTGATTTTTTCTCTTGTTCATCAGTGAAGACCTTCTTTCTCCTACACGTGGGAGTTCCCTTGATCCCTGCTCCTCCAGCTTCTTCCTCTCTTTACAAAACCGGTACAAAGTGACATGGCAAATGCCATACAAATTTACCAAAGATCTATTGGACTTGCCCTGATTTCTAACATCATTTCATTTCTTTATTTATTTCACACATGGTTCAACAGTGTTTCGTTTCCTACATACAGATCCTCCTTCCCATTAATATAACTGTCACGGTCTGTGGGGCAGACCGTGGGGATGAGGGGAATGAGGACCCAAGATGCAGGACTTTGTGATGAAGGCAGTGCGTTTATTTACAGTGGTGTAAATAGTTCACAGAATAAACCCCGTGTTTTCCCCTTGACTTCCGTGTCATGTCTTCACCCACAAGTTCGTGCTCCGTGCTCTTCGCTCCTGTGTGTCCCCGCACCCCGTGCTCGCTGCTCTTGTCTTCCCTGCTCCTTCCTGGAGAAAAATAACAAAGAAGCAACTTGTCAGGACACTCGACTACCGCGGGCATGCACTCACTGGACTTGGTACTAATAACACTAACGTGGAGTCAAACTCAATAATCCAGCGTCGGTGGAAGCTCCATCACTCTTCTAAATAGCTCCACCGACGAGCCCAGATGAGGAGCAGGTGTGCGGCAAGGACTTCGGGTGTGGCCAGCCCTCAAGTCAGGCCACGCCCCCAGGGCTGAAGGTGCCTGTAACTTGGCCCCAGAAGACAGGCAACACAGCCACCTGCCTACATACAGATGTGCACAGGGGCAGTGCAGACAACACACCAAATAATAATGATAACGATAATAATAATAACAACAATCCTAGTCCCCACTGCCCACGGACCCCGAGTCCCCAGAGCCGGGTCCGTGACAATAACACTGCACCCATGGGTGAAAAGGAGCAGGAAGAAGAATAAATTCTTGTTATCACCTATCTGCAGTGTTGGGACTAACGCGTTATTAAGTAACGCGTTACAGTAACTACGTTATTATTGTGGTAACGAGCACGGTAACTAGTTATTATGCCAAAATCAGGAACGCGTTAGTCGTTACTGGGATTTAGATAGGGTCGTTACTCGTTACTTCGTGTGGCGGCTATCGCGGAGCTTCCACAGATTCAGTAACATTAGCAAGTGGTGGAGGCCAGCAGGTGGAGGAGGGAAAGGGGACGCAGAAGGAAAAGAGACCCGAGGCGGCCGCCGGTCCAAGTGTGAACTGAACTTCAGGTAAGAAGTTGTGACCTGCAGTCTATCTGGGTCAGATATAAACCAAGTTTAGGTGGAGTTTATTTTCGTTATTCTGACTTTTTCCATACTGCGTACTAGCTAGCATGACGGAGTTTCTATACAGCTGGGTGGGTGCTATGAAGTTAATGATGTTGAACTTTATTTTGTTCATAAGTTATTAGAGTTGCCAACCGTCCCGTCTGGTATTCAGATAAAATATTACGCGTTTCTTATTGAGGTGAAAAGGAACCGTTTGTCCCGTAATTCAGCTACAATGAAAAAGACACAAAGCTGGAGTTATTCTGTGTCTTTGCTGCACAGCTGCCTCTTCTTCTTTCATTCTTCCCCTCCCTCTCCCGTTTCTACTTCAATCATGAAAACTCATCAATGATCAGCTGATCGGCTCTCTTGTTTGTTTATCGCCCACTTTGCGCCAGAAAGAGGAAACCATGTCGCGTTAAACAACAGCAGCACGTTTAAGCTTGATCAGCTGTTGTTAGCATTTATTTAATATTAATTTCTAGTATCAGCTGATGTTTGCTGGAGCCACAGCTGTAAAAAAGCTGCTGGTCATGATGTCGGTTTGGTTATCTGGTGAGAGGGAAACATGAAGATGAAACCAGGAGATGTCCTTACTGAATCATCAGAGCTGAACAGGTGATGGAGAAACAGGTTTACCTTTTAGGTAACATGAATGAGTTGAAGGGAAGTTATGAACTGTTTCTGAGAGACAGATAACCCCAGGATCCTTTTTAGGTAGCTGACAGCTGGTAACTGTGCAGGAGCAGAGCTAGCAAAGTTTTGCCAGGGGGGCCAGGTAGGGCATTAACAGGGAGAGGGGGCACAAAGAAATACTTTTCTTTCTTATTCTCATTTAAAATGTCTAGCTTTTAAAAAATAATTATCTGAATCTTACAACAAAGGATTGATAGATTGATGCATATATACCATCAAACAGTGTACATCACTGTCACAACAGCGTTTGCTTTCATTCAAAGGCTTTATGATTTTTCCTATAATGGTGGGCCAGTCTCTAGTCAAAATGCCCGGGCCAATTTTTTGTCCCAGTCCAGCCCTGTATGCAGCTCATCTGCAGTCTGGTGTTACCTACATCTTCCTATTCAGAAGGCAGAATTTCCGAGTTCTGAGTACAATCAAAGCACCACGACTGCAGTTTTCGTGTTGGATGTAAAAGGCGCACATGACGCTGTGACGTAGGCTAGAATCATGGCAGCAGTCAATGACGGTCCAGGCGTGGGATTTCTCTCGTGGAAATATGCACATTATCTTTTCCTTTCTATTGGTAGGTGGCACAGTGCACTTGTGGCAAGTAAGCAAGCTAGAAGACTGGCAAAGTTGTGGAAGCAACACATTAACAAGAGAATTCTGAGTAAAACCAAAGTTACTTTCCCTAGTAACTAGTTACTTTGAAAGTAACGAGTAACTTGAAGTAACTGAGTTACTTTTGATAGAAGTAACTAGTAATGTAACTAAGTTACTATTTTAAAATAACTTACCCAACACTGCCTATCTGCAATCCAATTATTCTTACAGGTGGGCGCCAATAACCCCCAAAAACCCTCTAACATGTATCTTTATGTAACAATGCAAAACTAAACAACAAATCAGTATAATCACAATATACAGCACTAAATGGCAATGAAAAATTTTCCTTCCACATTTAGCCCTAATTACTTTCATGTTCTTCATATTGATTTATCCTTTTAAGTGTGTAACACATTTTAAAATGGTGCATGTTTGTACAACTCTTGAGATTATCTTCAAGAGAATTCCATATTCTTATACCTTTAACTGTCAGACACATTTGCCTTTGTGTGGTCCTAGCAAACTGATGCTTAAAGTCAAACTTCCTTCTACTGTCCCCACTTCCTGAACACAATACAAACAAGCTTCATAACTTAAGAGGTAATGTATTATTTCTTGCCTTGAATATGAATAATAATGTCTGTAATTTCACCAAGTCTTCAAATTTCAACAATTTCGATTTTATAAACAGATTATTTGTATGTTCTCTATATTTAACATTATGAACCATTCGTACCACTTTCTTCTGTAGCAAGTATAGACGATGTATATAAGTCGCATATGTATTTCCCCACACTTCAGCACAATAACTGAGATAGGGGAAAATTAGTGAGAAATATAAAATACGCATTGCCTTATAATCTAGTATATCTCTGACATTACCCAAAATATAAATATTTTTAACCATCTTTTTTCTAACATGTTCAATATGAGATTTCCATTTTAATTTATCATCCAACACTAACCCCAAAAAACGGAGTTCAGTAACTCTGTCAATCGGAACTCCATCAATGGACAGAATTACTTCATCCTCTTTTACCCGATTTTCAAAAATCATAAATTTCGTTTTTGTCAAGTTCAAAGATAATTTGTTTACATCAAACCATTTTTTTAGTTTTTCCATTTCAGAAACCATTAATTCAGCCAATTCTTTGAATTTATCCCCAGCACATAAAAATTTGTATCATCTGCAAACAAAACGAAATTTAACATTTTGGACACATCGCAAATATCATTTATATATAAATTTAAAAGTTTTGGTCCCAAAACAGAACCTTGGGGAACCCCACATTCAATTTTCAGTCTTTCAGAGGAATTGTCTAAATAATGCAAATACTGGGACCTATTTTCTAGATAACTACTTAACCTGTTTAATGCAATTCCTCTCACCCCATAAGTATTAAGCTTAGAAATCAAAATAGAATGTTGCAGCGTATCAAAAACTTTTTAAAGTCCATAAATACCCGTATTGTATATTTATTATTGTCTGTTGCACATGAAATATCGTCAGTAGTAGTCATCAGTGCTAATGCCGTTGATCTATTTTTCCGAAATCCATATTGATTTTCACTTAGTAATTGATGTTTTTCAATAAAGCTATCAAGTCTTTCCACAAAAGGTTTTTTAAGTACTTTAGAAAACTGTGACAGAAGTGACACTGGCCTATAGTTATTAAAACTATGTTTATCTCCCCACTTTCATTCTGTCAGGAAATACGCCAGTATGGAATGAAAGATTGAAAATATAACAAAGAGGAGTAATTATACAGTCCAATGTCTTTTTAACTAACTTAACTTTTTAACCATATCTAAACCATCGCAACCAGTAGATGTCTTATTTTTAGTCTTGTTTAAAATTGCTGCAATTTCTTTTTCAGTGATATCAGCTAAAAATATAGACTTAACTACTCTGCTTTCACCTTTCCAATCATCCTTTTGTTCTAACTTATCATGTTTTCTAATTCGATTTGCCAAATTAGGGCCAATATTTACAAAAAAAGGAATTGAATTCCTTTACCACTTCATTCATGTCCTTTATAATCTTATTTTCCTTATAAAAATACTTGGGCAAATCTAAGGAAACATTCTTATTGCCTAATATCGCTCTGAAAATATTCCAAATACCCTTTATATTATTTTTCTTTTCTTGAAATAGTTTGTTATAGTATTCTTTCTTGGCCTTCCTCAATATTAATACTAGCCTATTTTTATAGACTTTATATTTCATTTCAGCGGTCTTTGTTTTATATAATCGCTATATAGTTTGTTCTTCTTTTTGCACGTGTTTACTAGCCCCTTAGTTATCCATGGTTTAAAATTAGTTTTCTTCTTCTTAACCTTAAGCGGTACCAGTGGACAATGTTTTCCATACAAGGCCAAATAAGTATTTAAAAACGCATCACATGCGACATTAACATCATTTACATAAACCTCCTTCCAATCCTCTTCCATGAGATCATGTCTAAATGTATTTATTGCATCCTCATTTCTTATTCCTGGTTGCAGCAGGATGATTATGTTAGTTTAAATGAATCAACACCCCCGAGTCATTCTAACTACCAGAAATCTCGAAGCACAGGTCGAGGGGGCGGTGTGGCAGCAATTTCTCACACCAGTCTATTAATTAATGAAAGACCAAGACAGACTTTTAATTCATTTGAAAGCCTGATGCTTAACATTGTCCACCCCAGCTGTGAAACTCAGAAACCAGTCTTACTTGTTATCATCTATCGTCCACCTGGGCCTTACACAGAGTTTCTGTCTGATTTCTCAGACTTTATATCTGATTTAGTTCTGAGCTCAGATAAAATAATTATTGTGGGTGATTTTAACATCCATGTAGATGCTAAAAAAGACAGTCTCAACATGGCATTTAATCTGTTGTTAGACTCAATTGGTTTCTCTCAAAATGTAAAAGAACCCACCCACCACTTTAATCACACTCTAGATCTTGTTTTAACATATGGCATAGAAACTGAACATTTAACAGTGTTTCCTGAAAACCCTCTCCTGTCTGATCATTTCTTGATAACATTTACATTTACAATAATTGATTACGCAGCAGTGGAGAGTGGACTTTATCAAAGTAGATGTCTTTCTGAAAGCGCTGTAACTAAGTTTAAGAATATAATCCAGCCACTGTTATCATCGTCAATGCCCTGTACCAACACAGAGCAGAGCAGCTATCTGAACGCTACCCCAACAGAGGTCGATTATCTTGTTAATAATTTCACCTCCTCACTACGTACGACTCTGGATACTGTAGCTCCAGTGAAAACTAAGGTCTCTAATCAGAAGTACCTGACCCCGTGGTATAATTCTCAAACACGTAGCCTAAAGCAGATGACTCGTAATCTGGAGAGGAAATGGCGTGTCACAAATTTAGAGGATCATCATTTAGCCTGGAGAAATAGTTTGTTGCTTTATAAGAAAGCCCTCCGCAAAGCCAGAACAGCTTACTACTCATCACTGATTGAAGAAAATAAGAACAACCCCAGGTTTCTCTTCAGCACTGTAGCCAGGCTGACAAAAAGTCAGAGCTCTTTTGAGCCAACCATCCCTTTAACGTTAACTAGTGATGACTTCATGAACTTCTTCACAAATAAAATTTTTATCATTAGAGAAAAAATTACCAATAATCATCCCACAGATGTAATATTATCTACAGCTACTCTTAGTACCATTGATGTTAAGTTAGACTCTTTTTCTCCAATCGATCTTTCTGAGTTAACTTCAATAATTACTTCCTCCAAACCATCAACGTGTCTTTTAGACCCCATTCCTACAAAACTGCTCAAAGAAGTCCTGCCATTGATTAATTCTTCGATCTTATATATGATCAACCTATCTCTAATAATCGGCTATGTACCACAGGCCTTCAAGGTGGCTGCAGTTAAACCTTTACTCAAAAAGCCATCTCTAGACCCAGCAGTCTTAGCTAATTATAGGCCAATCTCCAACCTTCCTTTCATATCAAAAATCCTTGAAAGAGTAGTTGTCAAACAGCTAACAGATCATCTGCAGAGGAATGGTTTATTTGAAGAGTTTCAGTCAGGTTTCAGAGTTCATCACAGCACAGAAACAGCTTTAGTGAAGGTTACAAATGATCTTCTTATGGCCTCTGACAGTGGACTCATCTCTGTGCTTGTCCTTCTTGACCTTAGTGCAGCATTCGATACTGTCGACCATAATATCCTATTAGAGCGATTAGAACATGCTGTAGGTATTACAGGTACTGCACTGCAGTGGTTTGTATCATATCTATCTAATAGACTCCAATTTGTGCATGTAAATGGAGAGTCCTCTTCACACACTGAGGTTAATTATGGAGTTCCACAGGGTTCAGTGCTAGGACCAATTCTGTTTACATTATACATGCTTCCCCTAGGCAGCATCATTAGAAGACATAGCATACATTTTCACTGCTATGCAGATGACACCCAGCTCTATCTGTCCATGAAGCCAGATAACACACGCCAATTAGTTAAACTGCAGGAATGTCTTAAAGACATAAAGACTTGGATGGCCACTAACTTTCTGCTTCTTAACTCAGATAAAACTGAGGTCATTGTACTCGGCGCTGAAAAGCTTAGAAATATGGTATCTAACCAGATTCTTACTCTGGATGGCATTACCTTGGCCTCCAGTAACACTGTGAGGAACCTTGGAGTCATTTTTGACCAGGATATGTCCTTCAACGCACATATTAAACAAATATGTAAGACTGCGTTCTTCCATTTGCGCAACATCTCTAAAATTAGAAATATCCTGTCTCAGAGTGACGCTGAAAAACTAGTTCATGCATTTATTACTTCCAGGCTGGACTACTGCAATTCATTATTATCAGGATGTCCTAAAAACTCCCTGAAAAGCCTTCAGTTAATCCAAAATGCTGCAGCAAGAGTACTGACAGGGGCTAGAAAGAGAGAGCATATTTCTCCTGTTTTGGCTTCCCTTCATTGGCTTCTTGTTAAATCCAGAATTGAATTCAAAATCCTGCTCCTCACATACAAGGTCTTAAATAATCAGGCCCCATCTTATCTTAATGACCTTGTAGTACCATATCACCCTATTAGAGCACTTCGCTCTCGCTCTGCAGGCCTACTTGTTGTTCCTAGAGTATTTAAAAGTAGAATGGGAGGGAGAGCCTTCAGTTTTCAGGCCCCTCTTCTGTGGAACCAGCTTCCAGTTTGGATTCAGCAGACAGACACTATCTCTACTTTTAAGATTAGGCTTAAAACTTTCCTTTTTGCTAAAGCATATAGTTAGGGCTGGACCAGGTGACCCTGAATCCTCCCTTAGTTATGCTGCAATAGATGTAGGCTGCCGGGGGATTCCCATGATGCATTGAGTTTTTCCTTTCCAGTCACCTTTCTCACTCACTATGTGTTAATAGACCTCTCTGTATTGAATCATATATGTTATTAACCTCTGTCTCTCTTCCACAGCATGTCTTTTATCCTGTCTTCCTTCTCTCACCCCAACCGGTCGCAGCAGATGGCCGCCCCTCCCTGAGCCTGGTTCTGCCGGAGGTTTCTTCCTGTTAAAAGGGAGTTTTTCCTTCCCACTGTCGCCAAAGTGCTTGCTCATAGGGGGTCATATGATTGTTGGGCTTTTCTCTGTATCTATGAAGCGCCTTGAGGCGACATTTGTTGTGATTTGGCGCTATATAAATAAAATTGAATTGAATTGAATTGAATTATTCTTATACATCTGTCCAATTGCTCTTCCTCCTCTTCCTTACGATTTCTCATATTGTAATCTAAGGTAAAAACAAAACTGGTAAATGATCACTTATATCATTTATGATGAGGCCACTTTTAATATAATTCCCTAAACTATTAATAAAAATATGATCAATTAATGTTGCTGATGTATCCATTATTCTACTCGGCTTTGAAATCAGAGGGTATAATCCATTTCCAAGTAATAATTCTAAAAAGTCTAATGCCATCTTGTGATTAGTCTCCTTTAGAAAATCAATATTATAATATTATAATTCCCACACAAACAGAAAGTCTTATTTCCTTTAGCCCTACTTAATAAATCTTCCACTACATCTATAAATTTTTCTGTCAGTGTTCCAGGCTTTCTATATATACACGTAACAATTATATTACTATTAATCACGATATATATATATATATATATATATATATATATATATATATATATATATATATATATATCACAAATATAATATACTATTATATTTCTAGTTCTACTGTAAGAGTCTCCATTAAGTCGTCAATAACCATAGACATATCTTTAAGTTGTTTACATTTCAGATCACAGTTAACAAAAAGTGCCACCCCTCCTGCCCTCTTATTAGATCTATTTATGCAATTACTTTAAACTTGCCTCTCAAACTATGCAAAATACAAAGCGGAACCGGCTGTTCAAACCCCCACAAGGCTGCCCGCTGGGATTGAAACGATGGGAAGAGGCGTGAGTTTCTCAAAATGGGCTCATTGAGTGCAGCACGGATAAGATCCTGGAATAACATCTCTGGGGAGGCACACTGCCGTGAGTTCTCAGAATCGACTTCTTGAGCACAAGAAATGACAACATCACAGTATGGCGAAGCTCGCGGCTCTCCAACGGGAGATTGAGAGACCAGTGTTGGACTGTTAGAACTGCTTTGAAATTCATATGAGTTGTTCGCACTAAAGTAAAAAGCACCATCACTTCATGCGGATACCCCCTTTGGCGCCAGCTGCGGTCTCAAGGCCGGAGCTGAACAACAACACCCTGATAACGACTGTGTTTAGTCTGTTCCTTCCCATTCCATGCAAGGCCACCTGGGTTGTCTGGAAGACTGTTTACTTAGCCTGGCAGGGCGAAGGACACTATCTCAGCTGAACTCTGGTAAATAAAGGTATATCAAATCAATTCAATCATATGCGGTGTTTCCAAATCTTCATTGGTATCCACACCATGTTTGTATCCGTTCTTCAGAAACATGCCCAAAAAGGGGATGACCAGTATGGTCCCGAGTAAAAAAAAAAAAAGGCTTTTTTGTCCACATTCCCCTCATGGTGGTAAACTGACCTCCTAGTCAGATAATAAAACTTCAGAGACACTAAGCTGACCCCAATGACCCCCAAATAAGAACAATAGCTGGTTTACCCATGAAACCACATCGAAAGGAGCCAGCTGAGGTGGTTCGGGCATCTGACAAGGATGCCTCCTGAGTGAGGTGTTCCAGGCATGTCCCACCGGGAGGAGGCCCCGGGGCAGACCCAGGACACGCTGGAGAGATTATATCTCTCGGCTGGCCTGGGAACGCCTTGGTGTTCCCCCGGATAAGCTGGAGGAGGTGGCTGGGGAGAGGGAGGTCTGGGCCTCTTTGCTTAGGCTGCTGCCCCCGCGACCCGGCCTCGGATAAAGCGGATGAAGATGGATGGATGGATGGATTATAATCTTCAGTTTACTGGCTGTTAATTGTCAATTGTGTGGGTAACATGTAACTTCTGTTGTCTCAGTACTTGATGTCTGAGAATCTTAGGTGCAGTGCAGTAATGTAGAGCTAACCATAGCTGTCTAATACATTTATGTTAAACTCATCCAATATCATAGTTCACGGACAGGAGGTGTATGCAACAAAGCTATGTAATGACATTTCACATCACTCTTTTCACACCCTACACGATCTGTCATCAGTTGACATCCTGTAGGACAACCATTCCCAAAGTCAAGCTCTTCAGAATAAAAGTAAAAGAAATGTTTATTAAAGGGTAGGTGTGTTCAGATATCTGTTTGTCACAGTTAATTTGGAGTGAAGTCACATCTGAAACTCTGAGAATGTTATTACCCCTTCTAAAGTCCATGTTAAGCTACCTGAGTTTACCCAACTTTATAATGTGTACAAATGGATTTGTTTAACCCTGTAAGACCCAACCCATCAAAAATAGCCAGAAATTCAGATATTTTGGAACTGAGATGTTTATTAACCTTTATAACAAAATCCTTCAAATTTTCTGCTATATTATGCAGTGTATAACGTATATTTATTATATATTTTTTGTATCCCATTAGGAACATTGCATGTTTTTTTGAAACTTTTTGCTAACAACAATGTTAATTTTAGACTAACAAAAGAGTTTTGTCCATAACATTTTGAAATTATGGCGAATATTGATCATGTTGATGAGATAGAGTTCTCAGAAACTCATGTATCAAATCAGTCATCTATGATACAAAGGGCATTAAATGTATATAATATTCATGTAAATGTTTCACAGCAGAAGCTATGCAGACCAATCTCTTGCAACGGTTGTAGAAGGATCGAATGGCCAGCAGCAATGCGCCAGACACCCCATACTCCCAAGCACCTTCCACAGGAAACTCTGAAGGACATGGTGAAATGCCTTCTACAGGTCCACAAAACACATGTAGACTGGTTGGTCAAACTCCTATGAACCCTCAAGTATCCTCGAGAGGGTAAAGAGCTGGTCCAGTATTCCATGATCAGGACAAAAACCGCATTGTTCCTCCTGTATCCGAGGTTCGACTAATGGACGGACTCTCCTTTCCAGTACCCTGGCAAAGACTTTCACAGGGAGGCTGAGGAGCATGATCCCCCTATATTTAGAACACACCCTCCGGTCCCCCTTCTTAAAGTTGGGTGGTACCTCTGCCAATCCTGAGGTGCCAGAATCTCCGAAAGTCCTTTTCCATGGCCTCTCGGAACTCCTCCCACACCAGATTACCACCATGACAGGCACAAACTATCTTGTGGCTGAAGCTCAATGCAGCAGCTTTGGCAATGCGACCTAGGGTGTCCTGGTGCCACGTGCACTTATGAACACCCTTATGTTCGAACATGGTGTTTGCTATGGACCAACGGTGATTTGCACAGAAATCCAACAACAAAACACCACTCTGGATCAGATCCGGTAGGCCTTTCCTCCTAATCACGCCCCTCCAGGTTTCACTGTCATTGCCCATATGAGGGCAAAGCACAGACTACCTTTTCCCCGATCCAAAGTTGCAGGGAACAAACCCTCTCGTCCACCAGGAGAAACCACAAAGGACAGGCAGCAAGCCAAGGAGATACCCCTCTCTTCCGCATCTCACCAATAGCAACTCCAGACTGAGACAGAGTCCAGCCCCTCTCCAGGAGACTGGTTCCAGAGCCCAAGCTGTGTGTAGAGGTGAGCTCGTCTATATCTAGCTGGCACCTCTCAACCTCATGCACTAACTCAGGCTCCATCCCCACCAGAGATGTGAAATTCCATATCCCAGTTGTGAGTCTTGTTAGACGGAGATCGGTCCACCAGAGCCTCTGCTCCTGGCAGCTGCACGACACAAATTGTACCTGACCCCTATGGCAGCTCCTGCAGGTGGTGGACCTAAAGAAGGATGGGCCCATGTCCAGTCTGTGCCCAATGGGGAACAAAGACCCGGCCACCAGACGCTTGCCGTCGGGCACCCTCCTCAGGCATGTCTCCAGGGCGGGGCCCCGGTCACCCTATCCTGGGCAGGGTAAACTGTTCCCTTAATTGTACAATCATACGGGTCTTTTGAATTGCTGTTTGTCTGGTCTCTCACCCAGGACCAATTTGCCATGGGAGACCCTACCAGGGGGCAAAAGCCCCCCCCCCCCCCCCCCCCCCCGACAATATAGCCCCTGGGATCCCTGGGACACACAATCCCCTCCACCACAATAAGGTAGCGATTCACGGAGGGGGGAATGTTGTCTGTCTACTGTAGAAAGTTTTTGATTTAAAATTGAAACAGGCAATGTGGAGTCAGTATAAACAGTGTAATGGAGCACCTTTAACAGAATGGGATCTGCTTAAAAGTAATGGGAATCAGTTACACTGAAGCATTAGGAAAAATAAATGAGCAGTTTTATTCAGGACTGTGTGTTTGTATTAGTTTTTCATTATGACGCACTACATTCCAGAGAACTCTACAAAATAGTCAGACATCTGTTACCTTTTAGGCATGCATCCTGATGTTAGTCATGTTTAAATTAAAAATTTAAATTGTATTATATTTCAGTTGAATGATATTCCTTCATAGGTCTTTACCGCATTTATTTTTCATTAGTAACATAACAGACATAAGATCTATAAAATACATTTCAAAATCTTTTAACTACCCTGGAAACTCAAGCCCTTCAAACTTGTAACAGACAGAGCAAATGTGTTATTAAAAGATATTATTTTATGGTCTCCATTGTAGCTAAAACTTAATAAGTAAAGCATCACTTTAAAACTGCAATTACCAAGCATAAGTTTTACTGGGACAGAATATGTGAACATGGATTTGCTGTACAGTGTGTTGTAGACAAATGTAGTGCAATTCATGTCAACTCTTGTACAGACATATAATTGGCAACACCCTGCTAGGATTTCACAACTGTGTAACTTTGTCTTGAATGTTGAAAAGACTCAAAGTTTGTTGTGCTACTCTAGACTGAAAATCTTTGATACAAAACCTATTTAATATCTAAGGTATCTTTTCAAATATCTTGGCTTTAAAATCTGTAATACACACACACTCACATTAAAAGTATTGGAAGCAAAAGTAAATGCATTGTCCCAAATAGAGCACCCAGGTGTAACTTATCCACTGCCCAATGAGCAGAGCTCAAACACACTTTAAAAGGGTTTGATTATATGTTGAATTGTCCATCTTTGACCCGTACATTCCTGTATTATAAGTTTCTTGTTTATAATTTCCAGGCATCTCTTTGTCTGTCTGTTCTTCAGTTCTTTGCCCTGGGAAAGAAAGCAAAGTGTTTAAAAAAAAAAGGCAGCTAGTTTGTTCAGTTTTAAGACTAACAGTGCTCATTCAACCTGTTCTGAGATGCAGCAAACAACTTTGTAGTACCTGAGTGAAGTCCCAGTATGTCCCCATTCCTTTCTGCATAGCCTCCTTACAGTTGTACAGGCCAGGCTCAGTTTCTTTTGTGCCCATGTCAGCTAAACATCGGTTGTCATTGTACTTATGTGACTTGATGCCACCAATGTAGAGCTCACCCGTTCCACGATAATATGTGAACTTAGAAAGGAAGAAAGAGAAAGAGACAGAGAGATACAGAGGTCAAAATGATATTAGGATGTTAAAAATGCTAACAACAGACAACAAGGAACAACAATTAACTTCTTCGTTCTCTGTGGACTGTGACATTCATTTCAGATGGAATTGCACGCACAAATGCTTGTGTTTCGAAAGAGACATCCTGGGTGCGATCTAAAAATACCAGCTGCACTGTAAACAATCCTGAACTTAACAAAGATAAGATAAGATAAGATAAAACTTTATTAATCCCTTGGGTGGGTTCCTCTGGGAAATTCGGTTTCCAAAAAGCACAGCACCGACAGTTACAGAGTTACAGAATATTATATATATACACATATATAAATACAGAGACATATATAAATAAAGTATACAAAGGGGATAAATAGAATAAATAGGAATAAAAATACAAGTGAATTGCACAAAGAGACAAGCTTAAAGACAAAATTACTCAATTGTAACCCTTTAAAGCTTGTACCATGAAATTACCATTAAATTTTAAAAATATGAGTTCCAAATTTATTTTTTCTTTATTTTTTGCTTAAACTTGTGTTGTGCAATTTGTTGAGGTTGTTTGGGGGGGGGGGGGGGGGGGTCTGAAAAACTCCCAAATTTGTATCAAATATGATATAGTATGTGTTAACAGATTTAATCAATTTATAGTGTTTTTTGTTTTGGTTTTTGTTTTTTACAACTGCACTGCTTTATACTTATGATTATCAACATAATTATAAGATGCTTCACTTACTTGAGGTCCATAGTAGTAGCAATTGTAGGCGATAGGTGTGTGACCTGGTACTGGACCTTGGTCTATGCACATGTCAGCATCAAGGTTCTTCATCTGTCATCAGGAGAACATTATGAATATTACAAATGGAAACAGGCAAATCATCAAACACAGATTCCCACACATTGTGCAGGACTCGACTGTAACAAACATACTAAGCATCAGAGAAAAGTAAACTTACTCCTCCGTATGCGAGGAGGTCGTCCCAGGGATCCAGCTTAGGATACACATTATCCAGGTACCATTTGAAAGGTTTACAGTTCAACCTTTCTCTGAGTTTCTTCCTCTCTGAAATGTCGCCTATGTCAATTCCATGATTCTGCAAAAAGCAAAATAAGGTGTTAATCAGCTTATAGTTTCATGTGACTGAGGAAGAATCTAAAGAGAGGTTTCCTTTGAATGTCAACGCAAAAAAAAGCTAAGAGCACTCAAAGTCTCATAAAGTTGTTAATTAACCAATGATTTTTTGCGTCATGTAAGTAGACAAATGAAATATCCCTTAAAGAAAGTGTCATTTGCTGTTTGTGTCAATGCAAAAACACCTCAAATGGGATGTTCCAAGCCAGGTTAACGTTGTGCTTGTATTCATCCATCCAGATCTCTGCAACTCTGAGGGCATTTCTCTTCATGGCAGGACCCAGGTCAGGCATGTAGGGCTTGTGGGCCCTCTCGATGTGGGCGATCTTGGAACATGGAACAACTTCAACACTGCCTCCACATGTCCATACCTACATGAAGAAAAAAAAGCACAATAAAACTCAGTCACTATTCTTTCCATGGCTAAGATATGACTTTAGACCTCATCTCCTTGTTTGTATTACATAATGCAATTCATTTACTTGCTACCTGCACCTTCAGTTTCTATGGTATGTTTATAGCCATTTTAAATGATCTGCAGATTAGGACACCTGTGGTGATTATAACAAAATCCAGAAGGTCCATCTGCACAAATGTTCTATATAATCTGATGGCAAAGACACTTATGTTTGCTTTACTATGAAAGAGAATTTATAACTATGGGATGTTTACTCACACGAATTCCCAGCTCAACATTTTCTCCACCATACACTTTCATTCCTTCATCAAGGACTCCAATTTCCCCCAGAAACTTTCTATCAGCAACCAGGATCCCCATGACAGATGGACTCCTAAAGTCAAAGAGATCTCTATTTTAACTATTATATTGATATTAGATCATAATGATAGAGTTAATAAGGCTGTTATGTTGGTTACATTGATTTCACTTGAACTTACTTGCCAGGCAGTGAACCGTCATTAAGTTTGTAATACTCGGGTGTAAAACTCTCATACATGCACCACAGAGCCCAGTCGAAGGCGTGTGCACTGGGATGATATGTAATAACCTTGAGATCATCAAAGTTGACTTTATCAAACACCGGGGAAACCACCACAGTTCGGTCAGCTTTAATCTGTGTCAGCAGAGGTTCAGCCCTGTATGAAGGAGGGGGAAAAAAAAGGTGGAAAGGTTAGTCAACTAATGTGTACATTTCATTAACTGCTGACATGTCTGGGTCAATACTCTTCAATCACACTATGCAGCATGACTATGGCAGCTGGTATAAGCTAGAATTATGAGGTCACACCCCTTTTGTGTCACGGTCTGGCTGGCAGACGGGCACACACGATCTGCACTTCCTAAACGCACACTGACTTGGGAGTCTAACGCAATGATCCCGCGTCGGTGGGAGCGCCAAGACTCTCCCAAGTAGCTCCCCCGATGAGGCCTGATCAGCAGCAGGTGCGTGGCTTTGGGTGTGGCCAGTCCGCCAGCAGGGCCACACCCACCAGGCCTGAAGGCGCCCGCAGGAGCATCTTCATTATTACCACCAATTCAGTGCAACAAGTCTTTTATTGTCCCAGTAAACCTGCTCTGTGACGTGTAGATCAGGAAGTAGTTGAAAACACTGGACAGTTGCCAGTTTTAGATAATCAGACATGTAAAGTGTTTGTATGTGAGAAAGATAGAACGTATTACTCTCAGCAAATCTGTCGTGAAACTTTGACACATCTATGGCCTCAAATCACTGATGGCAATTTATATTTGGTAAACTTGTAGCTAATCTCATGAAGACAGCATTGATATGTTCTTTAATACAATGCGGTAATATAATGTTGAAAGAAAACAGAAAATATAAGACTTAAACCAACAATTGAATATATGTATTTCTGCCATGTTCCTACCACATCTCATGGACTTCAATGTGAGCGTCCAGGATGGCCACCACGTCAGCAGTAGCAGCCCTCCACCCGGATACTCTGGCATGAGCGAGACCTCTCTGCTCACTGTGCCTCACTCTCACAATATGGAGATTAGGGTTCTCCTGCTCAAGCGACTTCAGATACATGTCAAGGTCACCCTTCAGATGGTCTGAATGGAAAAAGATAATTGTGTTTTTTTCTGAAGGAAGTGTTGGTAAGGAAGTGATACCAGCAGATTCAAACCATCCAAAGAAGAAAACTAGTCCCAAACATGCGTGACGTGGTAGTCTTCACTCAGCTTTTGATGATATATTTGAATTGGCTTATAACCAATCGTTTGTATCCAATTTACCATTAGAACTATGGTCATCCACCATTATTATCTCCTTCAGCAGGTTTTTAGGAGTGCGGTCGATGATGCTGCGCAGGGCTCTTTGGAGAACAGACAGGGCTTCATCCAGGTAGATGAGCACCACACTGAGACTTGGCAGGTCCTTGGGGTAACTCTTTTTCAAACATCTATTTATTAAAAAGCAAGAAATGAACTGGATAGAGTAATTGTTTTTTCTTTGAATGTACAGGAGAGAGAATGAAAGATTAAAATCATGAAAAGTTGTAAAAGTTGTACCGAGGATCTCTGGTATCTGGAAGAGGTCGATCCAGAGGGAGGCGATCGCTCAGAAAACATTGTACCCATACTTCTCATACAGGCTCTGAGCCTCTCTTTGGTCATCCTCAGAGAGATTTGCCCCCCACTCCTTGAACAAGGCCGAGTTAGGGAACAGTTTTTCAGACTTTTTCATTTGATCTGCTTCATTTCGGGGTTGGATATTTGCATCATCTTTCTTCTTCTCTGCTTGCTTTTGAACTGCTTGCTGTTGGACTTCTGCTGATTTTCTTTGTTTTTCTTTGTCCTCTTCCAATATTTTCTGCATGATATCCTGCTTTTTCTCAAAACTTCTGAGTACTTTGTGTTCAGTAGAAAAGAATGTAAGCAAAAACACGATCAAAGAAATGGAATGAGTAACTTTCTTAGATACATGCACTCATCTTCTACATTTCCTACCTCTGTTTACATGCATACAGAAGGATAAAAACAAAAGCATAAATAAAAATACACTGCACGTTCAAAAGCTAAAATTGCAGTATTAAACACTTTAATTGAACAGGGACATAAACTTGTGTTATCATTTTATCTCATTTGTCAACAATAAACTGCAAAATACCTATTTATTTATTTTTATAACCATACTAAGGGTGCCTTCATTAATGTCTTTCCCCCTACTTTTTAATAATAAATCATTGGCGGGCATTGACTTAATGTCATATCTTCAATACATGTGCATGTAAAACTGCCTCTGAATTGAATTGATATTTTGCTTAATTTTATTACCATATTTAACTTTCTTTCTCATATAAAACCCACGGGTAGCATTTAATCTTAATAATAATAATAATAATCATCTAAAAGAGAAACTAATCTGACTGAACTCACTTAGATCGCTGATTCTTTCTTCCAGGTTGGACGAGGTCTTCATACGCGGTGTGTCCATCTCTTTTTTAGTGTCCACGCCATTCTTCAGAAAGATGCCGAAGTACAGCATGACCCCCACAGCTCCCACTAACAACAACAGCCATTTTATCCACGTTCCCCTCATTCTGATAACACACCAGCCTCCCAGCCAGACAATCCAACGTGAGAGGACACAAAGAAGCACACACACATGATAAGCTCATCTACTGACTGGACGAGATCAAATAGCTGATAACTCCTGATGTGAATGCCATTAAATCGTTAGTTGAGCAGACACGTGAACATCGCTACCCGCCCATCGCGGCAGGTACGCCCTGCAGCAAGCAGCGTCAGCGTCATGGGCAGGCTCTGTGCGTCCAGACCCGCCCGAAAAACTGACTGTGCCTCGTGAATGTAGCAGACAATAAAAGATATAATGTAAATTTAAGAATTCTTTGTAATTGTCCAAGAATAGTGTGTTAATAAACATGGTCCAGCCAAACCAATTAAAAACAACTCTCATCTCCAATCTCAGACTTGATAAGTATCCCTCATGCTTCTTTGGGACTAAAAAGAGGTCTGCAGAAAAGTCTGCAAAGACCAAAACACCACCATATTACCAGATGACGAGGGGAGGTGCACAACAGACTATCACACAAAAATGACTACATTCCTCAGTGGGTAAAGGATAAATCTATTGACAAAAATCAACTCCTGCTTCATCTCATTAATATCACGAGTCCATAAGTAAACTGTGTCTTTTCTTTTTTATTCATATTTCTAAGTATGTGTGAACCCTGAACCCTGAATATGTCTAAGTACTGATTGTAAGATGTGACTGGATTAAAGAAAAAATGATGAAATGATGACTGAGAGGCTGTACATTTCTGCATTTATCATACTGATAACATAAACGTCTGTCTAAGTCTTACATATAAGGACATATTAATGTCGCTGTTGTTTACCAGGACAGACTCATATGCAAACTGATGACCTCGGACTTCTTTTCTTCATTTGAGTCACAGATGATGAAGGTCGGTTCTCTGAAAACCTTTTACTGTATTTTAATCTGTCGACCTCCTGGACCTGCTGGGGTCTTTCTAACTGAATTTAACGACCTTCTGACATCGATCATTAAACTGGAGAAGGTTGTAATATTGGGAGATTTAAACCTTCATATTGATGAAGCTTCCTGTAACACTGCTGCTGAGCTCATCACTATCACTGAGTCTTTTAACTTTAAGCAGCATGTTTCTGGCCCCACACATACAAAGGGCCACACACTGGATCTTGTTTTTTCCCTGGGTTTAAATATACATGATGTATGTGTGGAAGATGTCCATGTGAGTGACCATAGTTGTATATTCTTTAATTTTTCATTTTACGTGGATCCTTCACCTCCTAAATTGATGATCCGGCGGATTATAAACCAGGATGCTGCTAGAAGGTTCTCTGCCATGTTTGACCCTCACATGGCTCAAAATGATATGGATTCACTTATTTTGTCTTTTAACAATCAATGTAAATCTATTTTAGATACGGTGGCACCTCTGAAACTAAATGTTGTCCATTCTTTAAATTTCTGTCCTTGGATAAATGAAAATATGCGAAATTTTAGGAGATATTGTCACAAATTGGAACGTTTATGGAAGGCTTCCAAGCTTGAGGTCCATAGGGTACATCTCAAGGAATCAATTTCCTCACTTAACGACATGATAAAAAATGCCAGAACTGAATATTTTGCTAATCTCACAGCTTCAAAAAAGAAAAAATCCCAGAGTATTGTTTGATACAATTAAAAACATTGTCTCTCCTGATATTCCTCATGTACCAGTCTATACTAAATCTGATTGGAATGACTTTTTAAACTATTTTGTTAATAAGGTCGCTGCCGTCAGGTCTAATATTTCTCCATCATCCTCGATTGGGGTGATCGTGGCTCAAGAGTTGGGAGTTCACCTTGTAATAGGAAGGTTGCCGGTTCGAGCCCCGGCTCGGACAGTCTCGATCGTTGTGTCCTTGGGCAAGACACTTCACCCACCGCCTACTGGTGTTGGCCAGAAAGGCCAACAAGCTATTGTTGAACCAATATTAAAGAAACCAAATTTGGACCCATCTCTTCCAAGCAGTTACAGGCCAATAACAAAATTACCATTGGTGTCAAAGATCTTGGAAAAAACAGTTGCAGAACAACTTAACAACTTTTTGGAGAAGAACAATGTTCTGGACATTTTCCAGTCTGGTTTCCGCAAATTGCACTCCACTGAAACCGCTTTGCTTAATGTGTCTCTGATGGCAGCAGACACTGGAGATTACACCGTTCTGGTTCTGTTGGATCTCAGCTCTGCTTTTGATACTGTTGATCACAACATCCTGATAAATAGGCTGAAGGACTTGTTTGGGATTACTGGTGTTGTTTTAAATGATTTATGTCGTATCTGAGAGATCTTTTACCGTCTGTATAAATTATGTGCTGTCGGAAACATCAGTTCTGCCCTCTGGGGCACCTCAAGGATCTGTTTTAGGTCCTATTGTCTTTTTGCTGTATATCCTCCCTCTAGGCCAAATTATCAGACATTACAATAATATTTCTTATCATCTCTATGCTGATGACATTCAGTTATACTGTTCTTTCAAAGCTTCTGAGTTTTATAAATTGTCTTGTTTAAATAATTGTCTGTCAGAAATCAAACAATGAGAGTTTCCTCCAGTTAAATGCAGATAAAACAGAAACCTTGATTGTTGCACCTGATCACATGCTTTCAGAAATTAAGTAGCATATTAGTTTTTTAAACTTGGGTGTTATATTTGACAGTTCAATGTCTCTTAATGTCTCTTGAGAAACACTCTAAACAACTTGTCTGGAACTGTTTTTATCATTTAAGAAACATTTCTAAACTCAGACTGGTGTCAAAGGCAGAACTTGAAATGATTCATGCTTTTATCTCTTTTTACTTGTCTCAACAAATCAGCTCTGGATCGCCTTCAGTCTGTACAGAATGCAGCGGCAAGACTTTTAACTGGTACAAACAAGAGGTCACACATTACTCCAGTTTTGGCTTCTCTTCATTGGTTGCCTGTAAATTTTAGGGTTTATTTTAAAATTTTAGTTGTAACTTTTAGAGCTCTGCACGGTGAAGCTCCCCAGTATATCTCTGACCTGTTGAAACCTCATGCTTCATCCCGAGCACTTAGGTCTTCAGGTCAGAGACTACTGGTGGTCCCACGTACTGGGTTTAAAACACGTGGGGATCGGGCTTTTCAGGCACCGAGGCTGTGGAACTCTCTGCCGTTGTCTTTACGCTGTCTAGACTCTACTGACTCCTTTAAAAAGCAGCTGAAGACATTTTTATACAAACGGGCTTTTAATTAATTTTAACTTGTATGTCTGATCTTATTGTGAAGCACTTTGTGATTTTTATCTGTGAAATGTGCTATATAAATAAATTTTACTTACTTACTTACTTAATAATAATAATAACCTCCTCAGGTTTTAAAATAACTTTATTTTACAATCCCAGATGAACAACATATGACCTGTTATACCTTCTCATTATTGGTTCAAAAATAACAGAAGCAGTGTGTAAACTAAGTAGACCCCATAATTCAATACTTTTTAGCACCAATAAGTTGAAGTAATTCTTTCCTCTCATGCCATTACGGAGGAATCTTGGAGGCCAAAATTGCTCCAGTTCATTGAAGTCCTTGGGCATTTGTGTGTGCACAGCTTTCTTTAGAGCTCATTCAGCCTTTTAATTGGCTTGAATCTGGTCTGGACATTGACTGGGCCATTGCAACAGCTTGATTCTTTACTTTTTCTGCCATTCTGTTTTAGATTCACTGGTGTGTTTGGCATCATTGCTCTGATATATGCTGCGTTTGATTTTCACCAATTGTGGCACTGTGCACCATAGCTCAATATCATAGTTTGATTTTGTGTGTGCAAAATACATTTTTGCAGATATCTTGTGGTTCAGATACAATTTTCCAACCCTAGCCTGTGCTGCCGTGTTCTTTTTAAAATTTAGAGGCTTTCTCCTGGTAGTCCTTCCAAACGAGCGAGTCTTGTTCAGTCTTTTTCTTTGGATACTTTCATTAACTTGAATATTCTAATTGAGCCCTGTAGAGTCTGCGATGTGGATTTCTTTTCCAGTTTCTCTGAACATTGCACAGTTTGACCTTCTGGTGATGTTGCTGAGATGTCCAGTCCTGGGAAGATTGGCAAGTGTCTGACATTGTTTTCCACTCGTGAATAATCTTTATCGGTGTGGAATGATGAACTTCAAAGTATTTGAAACTTGTAACCCTTCCCAGACACACACCCAAAACCCATAGACACACCCAAGGTTAAAAGTATAATGTTGTCACGGTTGTTACGGTTCCATTATGAAACAGGTTCCATTTATCAGCAGCATGTCTTAGACCACCCCTATCTTTCAACTGAGCTGTAAATTTCGTGTCAGTGACATACCTGTAAAGTTTCTTAACTTCATCTTGAGTTTGTGTGACATTATTCCATTTAGAAATTCTGTCCATAGCCAGACAGGGAGGCACATGCATAGGTGTGTGCAATAACCTTAATCTGAACCTCATTTTGACCTGGTGGCACACAGACAATACTTTAATGTGTTGGTAGGTGCTCCAGCTGAACACATCCCTATTTCCTGTACCCTTTTCCAAGTATTTATGAGTCACATCTAACAAATTTTTAAACAATGGCTTCACTTTGATGGCAACTACACATCTAGAAACCTTCCAGATTACATTTGATTTTTAGTAGTCAATTGAGTGCATACATTTACAGCAAATTGTTGTTTTTGGTCATAGTTTTTCCCTTTCGAGCCAGACGTTAATTGATTTAGTGAGGCTGTTGTGGCAAAGGATTTGGCGCACACAGCAGTACAAGGTAAAGGTTTGTTCTCTGCAGCTGAATATGTGCTTAGAACAAGCAAACAGTTCTGTCCTCTCTCTCTTCTCTGGGCTCCAGCAGTTACTCAAATAGGGAAGGCTTAATAACACAATGCCTGCCAGGACAGCACACCCACTGGACCCACTGGACCACCCCTCCACTGCATCTGAGACACATATCACACCATCATCTCACTCACAATTTCGTTAAAATAAAATAAAAAATTAGAATTGCTCGTTAATCTATAGTCAATCTATAGTCGGTCAAAAAAAGAAGCAAAACAAAAACCTAATTGGTCCTTAAAGTTGGGAAATTACTGTTACACCAGTCAAAACATGAAAAAACCCACAGCTTAGCTCAATAAGATAAATATCTCAGAATGAAAAAGTACACTAAAGAATGAGCTCAACTAAATTTAAAATATACAAAAGAGATTTAAAAATTCCAAATCTAAACACGATAAAGAGATTAAATCTTAAATGAATTAAAGTATTGTGGCATCAGGTGAAAAAATGTTTTTGCATCTGTACAATTATGCAGAGTTAATGGAGTTTAGCATTGCAGCACAATCAGGTTTACATAAAGTGGACCAAGAACCCTTTTATTCACTCACAGGTGACGTCCAAGCCATACAGTCATCATGCATTCCTGTTTTTCTTGCTGCAACTGTTCAATGTCAGTTCTGCGAAAGATAATTCTTAAAAGGTATTATCTGTGGATCTGTGGATCTAACTACAGGTCGTGACTACCTTTAAACCTGAGCAATAAAGCTATTTTTACTTGTGGCTATTTGCACAATAGAAGGGGTAAAAAGAGATGACACACCAATCTAATGAACTTGAATGCTTGCACCTGCACACCTGTGTTTTTCAATATTTTGCACAACACTATATCATAATTATTGTATCACAACATATGGATATATTATACTATATTTTCATGAATCAAATAAACCTCTTTTCAAAATGTCAATTTCTGGATTTTGCACATTAGCTGTTCATTATTATGTCATAACTGTTTAAACTCCAGGAAAGGTAGAAAAATGTGTACTCTAGTTATTTGTAGTGAGAACTGTAGAATTGCAAACATTTTCCAGGGTAGTCAGCGATATCATTGCAAAAACACGCTTAAATGGTTTTGACCTTTTTTAAAAAAGAAATTTATTTTAAATGAGATCGAGTTTGAGCACACTTTAATATAACAGACGTTCATGTTAAAAACGGCACTAAAAGCTTGTGATGAGATGCTCGATCCTCCAGCTCTGCCCACTGCACTGCTGAATGATGAGTTCATAGTAAAAGTTTGCTCCCTGGGCGATTTCAAGGCATCTGTTTGTTGCTTTGTTCATGATTGCTTGGCCCTGCCACAGTTTGAGAGAAAGTATGAGGCAACAGTGCACAAGTGTTTGTAAAAAAAACATTGATGTATGTCAGTAGGAGCATCTGAACATTTTTGACTTTAGCACCTCCCACCAGTGGCACCTGAAAAGACACTATAAACATTACCATGATTGTTATCGACCAAGATCTTACTTGTTTGAAGTCCCAGTGTATGTGTAGTTCATTCATTTTTGCCAGTGGACACTCCTGCAGGGTGGGAGAACTTCCAGAGCCTGGATCAACCAGGCAGCGATCACTGTTATAATTGTGAGATGTAATCCCCCCAATGATTATTTCACCATCTGTGTTGTAGTAGCAGTGCTGTTAAAAGGAAAAGTAATAACTTCAGATTATATTCAGTCATATTTATTATCCTGGTAGTTGTCTACATTATAGGGCTGCCACAAACGATTATTTTGATAGTCGACTAGTCACCGATTATTTTTGCCATTAGTCGACTAATCAGATCATCATCCATTGGACATACAGCTTATTGCACCAGCAGCATCTTCTCTTATATAACTATCATTAGTTTACAACTTTAAGTGTTTAAGGTATGTGCTAACTAAAAATAAAGACAAGATGATAGTTTATTAAATTTTAATGAAATTTGCAGATTGTTTCGGTGAAGTTTAATAAACTCCTTGCTATCTAAAATATAACAGGACACCAGAGTATATTCTGGAGCATCTCACACTTCTGATAATCAGTTATTCAGCTGTGTAAAAACTATAACTTTAATCTCAACCAAACCGATTTACTCAGGAACAAATAAAATACTACAAAAAGCCAAACAATAACATTTTTAAGTTATCTAAGTGACTTATATATCATGTTTAACCTGAGTAGCAAAAGACAGCGGTGGGTTTGAAAACGATTAGCCGGGAGTCCGGTGTTCTCACGGCTCTAGTTAGCCTAGCCCCCGGCTAACTATCGAGCTAGTGGCTAACAGATGTCTCCGAAAACGTCGGAGCGCTTTTGAAAATATGTGGTCTTGATAAACTGAGCAGATATTTGAGGTTTACACAGCTACATTCTTGCCGGAAAATATGTTAACCGTTTATTTTGTGACCCAGAAAGAATAATAAGAGTAATATTAAAACTAAGTAGCTGCTGCCATTGTTGGAAACTGAGCTGGGCTGCGCTATTAATTCTGGGACACAGCTTCTTCTTCTTCGGGGTTTAACGGCAGCTGGCATCCTTGTACATGCAGTGCTGCCATCTTCTGTTTCAGTCCGTTATTACACTCTTAAATCCTACTACTTATTCCTGCGTCTTTTGGGATCTTACAAAGCTTCAAACGATGCGTCGACTATTAAATCAGTCGTCGACGATTTTAATAGTCGACGTAATCGTGACTAGTCGACTAATCGTGGCAGCCCTACTACATTACCTGTGGTTGTTGGAAGTGGCATCCATGCAGGATGGGGATATTTCCTGGAACAGGTCCTTGGTCCACACAGTGGCTCTTAAGAAGGTCATTCTGTAGCTGGAGTGTCAAAATTGCTTATTTGCTTTGTACTGAATCATATACTTACTGTGTGGGTAGTTTCTAAAAAATATATATTTAAATCTCCTGGGATTAGCTACTACATGTTTTTTTTAAACTTTTTTTAAAAAAATTTACCACATTCGAAGTCTTAAATCATGGAAAGCCTCCTGAAATACAACCTAACTTTTAACACCACCACATTTCTTATCTTGAACTTACTCTAATAGATATTTTGATCCTTGTGACAAAGTGCTCAAAAAGCAAAATTATAAGCCACTTACCACACCATAACCCAACATGTTATCCCATGTTAACAGACTGGTGTAGACATTTTCCAAGTACCATTTGAAGGGTTTACATTTAAGCTTCTCTCTGAGCTCCTTCCTCTGAGACACATCACCAATATCGACCATGTGATCCTGTGTGTCAGATGTCACACCAGAAAGCATGATTTCCACAGTAACATTCTTATTTCTAAAAGAAACGTCATGAAATGAATGCTGGCTAAAACAGCTGTGTTTACTTTTGTGAAAAACTGTCAGGTATGAGGTAATAATGTGGCAGCGTTACCTTGAAAAGCCTTTCCCCCTCTACAAAAGTGTCATTTTGGCTAAAATGATCAATAAGAAGAAAATATTGTATAGACTTATACAGTGAACTTTTAAATAGAACAATACATTTAGGGACAAAACAGCCAACCACTAAAAGGAAGCATCTCTCCTGAATAAATAGGACAAATAGTATGCCAGGTACAAAAAAAGTTGAAGAAAGACATTCCTCAGTGTAAGCTTGTAATTGGTAGTGTAAGCTAATTTGCATTATAAAGTAATTTATAATATAGGCCAGGGGTCGGCAACCCGCGGCTCTTTTGTCCTTATACTGCGGCTCCGGGTGGTTTGGGAAAATAAATTAGAAGTATTTAGCTGAAGTGTATTTTATTTGTCTTTAGTTCTTTTTTTAACTTGTAGTTCTAAATTGGAAGATTATTGTGATTTTGAAATATAAAAATAAAATTATATTTTATTATTTTTCATCGCTCAAAATAAGCGTCACACTCGCGGAAGCCGGTGTACCCGCCGAAACGCCGTGCATTTATTGAGACTTTCAACCCCAGGTAGGCCAGTTATGGATCTTCGGATCCACATTATGCCAGCAGCTCCACCGTGAACTATGTTAAAAACAAACACCGCTCACGCTTCACAGACGACAGCTTACAGTCCTGCGTAAAGATGAAAGTGACTTCGTACAGCCCCGATTTGCAGACGCTGTGCGCAGAGGTTCAGGAGCAGAAGTCCCATTGTAAACATATCACGGCAGACCCGACGATGTTTCCATGAACACGCTTTACAGCTTCTCTTTATTCACCACTTTTCATACACGGTTGCTGTACGCATACAGCCGGCTGTAGCTTTTCAGCTCACAGCCCGACAACACAACAGCAGAGAGAGCACAGACTTTAAAGCGGCGAGGCGTGATTGCGGGTGCCGCTCAGGTATGTCCGCCGCTGCAGACCACGCCCCGCCACACACATTAACCAGGTAAAATACATATTTTGGCAGAATTTTGCAGATATCTATTTTTCCTTTTTTAGCAGCATAGTGCTTTTTTTCCAATTACTTTTTAAAAGTCAGGTCAATGCTCCAAAAGCCCAAAGGCGATATAAGGGTGGCAGCTCACAACAGTTTTCGTTTGCTACATGGATCATTTTAGTTCAGCTTTCCTTTGGTTATATTTCTTTAAGAGTTCAAAATGTGTTAATTACATAAATAAAATGTAATTTTCTCTGTAGCACTTCATGGAGTTCATAATCAACACACCTTAGTTGCTCTGTGGATTCTTTTAAAAAGCAGTTAAAAACTTTTCTGTTCAAACAAGCCTTTTGTTGATCTACGTATTTTATATTCTTTACATTATTTACATTTGATCTTTTACATTGAGTATAATGTCTATTGATTGTATTGTTTATTTTAATCTTTGTGTACAGCGCTTTTTGACTGCCTGTCTGTTAAAAGCGCTTAATAAATGAACTTTTTCTCTCCGATATGCGATCCAGTAATTTACGTCAGTATCGGACCGATCCGATACGTAATATCGGATCGGTCCATCTCTATACTAAACATAAACTTTAGATTATAAATCATCATACAAACCTCCAGTGGGACGTTCCATGCGATAAATACATTTTTCTTGTATTCATCCAACCAGATATCTGCCACCCTCAGAGCATTTCTTCTCATGGTAGGGCTGAGATCAGGTGCATATGGTTTATGGGCCCTCTCGATGTGGGCTATCCTCGAGCAGGGCACAACCTCTATACTTCCTCCGCACAGCCACACCTGAGTAGACACAGATCAGATGGCCGTGATAGGCAAATCTTCAATCTTAAATAGTTTAAAAGCGTGGACTATAATATTATTACTAATAACTTACACGAATACCAAGTTCAACATTTTCCCCACCATAAACTGTCATCCCACCATCCAGCCCACCAATTTCTCCAAGAAAAGCTCTGTCTGCTGCAAAGATTCCCATAACAGACGGACTCCTGTGCAAAAACCAACACATGAGGTTTTTTTACCAACAATTCTCCACCTATATTGTCTGCAATCCAATGTCACAGAGAACAGACTAAGACACATAAAGCAATATTTCACTGTGGAACAACAAGAGAGTTTCCACTGGTGCTTGAGATTTTGTGATGCTGTCTCTATCGCCTCTTTGCTTGCACGCTTCACGTACTTCCCCGGTTGTGATTCATCCATCTTCTTTACCCACTCAGAGCCAAAGGGCTCGTATGTGCACCACATTGCCCAGTCAAAGCCATGAGAAAATGGGATATATCTTTCCACGTGTAGGTCATCAAAATGGACCTTATCAAAGACAGGGGACACTACAACAGTCCTGTCAGCTTTGATCCTGTCCAGCAAAGGTTCTGCCCTGCAGAAGAGGAACAAATAAGACACCAATGATCTCAGGAGAACTTTCCAGTATGTCTGTTCATAAGATTTCATCCAAAATTACTGTTTTTATTTGAACTTGAAGCGCTAGCAAAAGAAATAACTCATTAAATAAGGAGGGAAATGGGTACTTCCGATTGGTGGAGGATGTGTTCCTCGACTGCCTTCCTACTTTACTCTTGTTTTCCTGGGGGGGGAACAAACCATAAAGTTAAAACATGTACTTACCATCCTTCTGTGGCTTCAATATGGGCATCTAAAATGGCCACAACATCAGCTGTGGCATGCGCCCAACCGGATATCCGGGACTGTGATAAGCCCATTTGTTGCATATGTCTCACTTTCTTCACTAATCCAGGCATCTCTTTGTTAATTTGATCTATGTAGTCTTGTAAGGGTTTTCCAAGGTCATCTGCAATCGAAATAGAGATCTGTGACAAAGCTGATGTAGTTCAAAATACTGAGTGACATTAGCGAGGACTAGGGATGGGTATTGTTTAGGTTTTATCCGATACCGGTGCCAAACCAGTACTTTTGAAACGGTGCCGGTGCTTAAACGGTGCTCAAACCGGTGCTTAAAGAATGGAGAACACAAAATTGTCCAAAAACCTCTCATGTTCAGCTGTTTTTTTGTAAAAAGATAACAATGTTAGCCTTTTCTGCAGCTATAGGGCATATATGGTATCACTCTTGGCTGGAAGCAGCTTAATCAATGGAAAAAACACAAACTTTGTCCAAAAACCTCTCATGTTTAACTGTTTCCCACTTTTTCTTTGGTCATTTTAGCCTTTTTGTCCAGGGTGAAGGGAGTATCTGCCATCAAACAAGAAGACAGCCGCATGTAGCTATGATGATGTTTGCTAGTTCACCTTACATGCATTAATGTAATAACGTGGTTAGCCTACTCAACGTAAATTACACACGAACAACATTAAGCTACTCACGCAGAGAAGAACGGCTGCTGCTGCATCATCATCCTCATCATTTCTGCTACACCGGCAGGGCTAGGGGCCAGGACTCTCCTCTTCTGGTTTTTGGGGGATGTTGCTAACTCCGGGTCCGCTAACAGGCACCACACCCGCAGTAGATGTGCTCGGTGTGAGGTCTCGCAGCAAGCTATCAAATACGGCGCGTTTCTCGGCTTTTAAAAAAAACGCTATGCGTCTCCAGATGTTTCATCAGATTTGAGGTGTTACCTCCTTTGACAGTATCACAGTATCAGCTTAAAGCACTTGTTGCAGCTGCTGAGTTTGCATCTTTTGCTGTGAAGTACAGCCAGACTTTGACCGCTTCGCCTTGGGCATTTTTAATCTGTAGCTCTGCTCTAAAAGAACGTACGTACCTGGACCCGCCTACTATCCTCGGAAACGTAAAATGATTGGCTAGAATCTAAAGTGTATCACAGCTCAGGAAAATAAAGCACCGAAATGTGCGCTGCTTTTCGGTCTGGTTACTACCGTTTATGTCAGAACCGGTGCCATGATGGCACCGGATACCGGTACCCATCCCTAGCGAGGACTATCTTTGTAAGCTTACTGTAATTGCTGTAGTCATCCACCAGAATGATTTCTTTCAGCAGCTTCTTTGGAGTGTGGGTGATTATACTTTGTATTGCTCTCTTAATGACAGACAGGGCCTCATTTATGTAGATGAGTATCACACTGATGCTCGGCAGATCTTTGGGATATTTCTTTGCCAGACATCTAAACGGCGTGAGATGGTGTGTATTAGATTAATGTTTTAGTAAGCTCAAACAGACCATTAGCCCAGCCCCGTTTTTCGAGGTTTACTTGGGAGTAGTGAGATAGTTTTAAGCTCTTCTAGGACAAAGGATGACAACATTGGAATTTGAAGCAGAAAATAAATAAATAACTAAAAATACTTGACCGTCATGGATCTCATTAACAAAATGTACCTGGTATCTCTTGTGTCTTGAAGCTTCCTGTCAAGTGGCAGCTGGTTACTCAGGAAGGCATTGTATCCATAAATCTGAAACAGACCTTCAGCTTCCTTCTGCTCTTGTTCTGTCAGGCCATCGCCCCACTTGGTAAACAGGACGGAGTTTGGGTATAACTTTGACATAATGGTCTTCTCTTCTTCTTTGTCCACATTTTGTAAAATGGAATTTGTGAAATTCTTTTGACCTAAAACCTCGGTTAGCTTTGCTTTTGTGGAGGTTGAAAAACAGAAGGATGAAAACTGTTATTCATGGTTGGGGCAAAAGAAGAAGAAACCACCTAACAGAATTGTTTCGACTTATCAAGTGCTCTTCAAAAACTCGTCACACAGATCAAATCTAGCATGCATCTTTCCCCTTTTGGGTTCCTGACATTGAAAAAGAAAAAAAAAAGTAATTTTACCTGAGTTTGCCATTAAAACAACACTCCACCTTCAAATGGATGAATACGCTTGAAGAGCAATGCCATATAAGATGGACCAAGCTGTGTTTAACAGCAACATTCACCAAGGAAACTATACACAGGAAACCTTAGTGGACAATTCTTTTTTTATGCAATAAATAGCATTAAAGAAAAAGCATTGAAAGGAGATTTCTCATTGGTTGCAACCCTTATAGTTGGCAGTCTTGGCTTGCTCTGTCTCATTCAGTTCTGCTTCCAGGTAATAGTAGCAGTGGTGGCGATGTACAGGGTGGGCCATTTATATGGATACACCGTAATAACATGGGAATGGTTGGTGATATTAAAGTCCTGTTTGTGGCACATTAGTATATGTGAGGGGGCAAACTCCTCAAGATGGGTGGTGACCATGGTGGCCATTTAGAAGTCGGCCATCTTGGATACAACTTTTGTTTTTTCAATAGGAAGAGGGTCATGTGACTCAAACTTATTGGTAATGTCACAAGAAAAACAATGGTGTGCTTGGTTTCAACGTAACTTTATTCTTTCATGAGTTATTTACAAGTTTCTCTTTGTTCAAAGCCATTGACATGTCAATGGCTGTGGGTCCATTCTTCATTATGGAAACCTCAAGGCCACTGGATATTTGAAATTGCTACATTATGATGTGTTTCCCTCCTTACGCACTGAAGCTGGCACGTTCCCTGAGTTTTTCCAGCAAGATGGTGCACCACCACATTATGGGTGCCAGGTCCGAGCATTCCTAGATGAACAGTTTTCTGGAAAGGGGATTGGTCATCGTGGTCCAGTTGAATGGCCCCCAAGGTCTCCCGATCTGACCCCCTTAGACTTTTATCTTTGGGGTCATCTGAAGGCAATTGTCTATGGTGTGAAGATACGAGATGTGCAGCACCTGAAACTACGGATACTGGATGCCTGTGCTGGCATTTCTCCTGCGGTGTTGCTATCAGTGTGTGAAGAGTGGGAGAAGAGGGTTGCATTGACAATCCAACACAATGGGCAGCACATTGAGCACATTTTATAAGTGGTCAGAAACTTGTAAATGACTCATGAAAGAATAAAGTTACGTTGAAACCAAGCACACCATTGTTTTTCTTGTGACATTACCAATAAGTTTGATGTGTCACATGGCCCTCTTCCTATTGAAAAAACAAAAGTTGTATCCAAGATGGCCGACTTCTAAATGGCCACCATGGTCACCACCCATCTTGAGGAGTTTGCCCCCTCACATATACTAATGTGCCACAAACAGGACTTTAATATCACCAACCATTCCCATTTTATTACGGTGTATCCATATAAATGGCCGACCCTGTAGAATCCCAATAGTGTTTTGCTCCACACTGGAAGCACATCCTCCAGACCAACCACCAACCAACACCACCATGACTTAACATAACTTAACTTAGCATTAAAGAAAAAGCATTGAAAGGAGATTTATCATTGGTTGCAATCCTTATAGTTGGCAGTCTTGGCTTGCTCTGTCTCATCACAAGCCGAGACAGTTCTGCTTTCAGGTAATGGTAGCAGTGGTGGCGATGTAGAATCCCAATAGCCTTTTGCTCCACACTGGAAGCACATCCTCCAGACCAACCACCAACCAACACCACCGTGACTTAACAGAGCAACTATTCATAAAAAGAGAGCCATAAGATTGGGAGTACACATTTACTTTTGACACACATACATTTCTTGTGAGTGGTGGATTTTTACAATGTGATAGCTAATAATAGGTTAAGCTATTTCACTGAAGGGTAACTTTATCAATAATGTTGAAAAGAAGTCGGCGTGCGAGAATGTGAACTTTGAAACTGATACTCACTCAGTTTGTTTAGAGTCTGTTCGATCCTCTCCAGTTTTCTCTTTAAAAGTTCTTGATCAGCTACTCCCTCAGGAATAGATTTTCTGGGTTTACAACTTCTATTTGTGTAGATGATGAAAATGTATAGTGACAACAAAAACGATCCGATTATTCCAACTCTTCGTATGTTTACCTTCATCGTGGTTTCTCACAGAGGATCACAGTGTAATTATGTCCTCTGCAGCATTTCAGCGTTCTGTGTCCGTTTGAACAGGCTTTAAAACTCAAGCTGTATAATAAAGCATATCTTATCTTAAAGTTGAAACATTTCTGAAAGAAAAAAAAAACTGCCAAAAACCGTTATCAGGCTAACAATAAAGGTTTCAAAGTACACACAGTAAATTTCATGTGCTTGTAAAACTTACTCAGCCTCCTTTCTTTTACATGAATTCACTGTGGTTGTAATTGATATAAAAACATTAGCACATTTAGGATAAATGACAGCCTTGAAGCATTAAATATTACAGATAAGATTATGCTTGTTGTCCATTTCTATTTTTCTCTCTTCTTTATCCTCCTGTAACCAACCAACCAAAAGTTGAACACAGTAAAGCAATAAAATGTGTGTGAAAATAAAAACAAAGGTCACATGGTTATTGTAATAGCGCCTCAGTGAAGGACGAACACTTGGAAGCAGGAATTCTCTTCACCCAACGTGCAATTTATTTACAGATGCTGACAACAAGACAGGTTGGTGGTATGAACCACAAAATAAGAAAGCTGCAAAATGCAAACTTACAACTGTTTAAAAAAACCCAAGGAAACTCAAAACATGTCAAACCCATGGCTCTTAGTCTACTAGCCAGCACTTTAATCCTACAGTGCCATCTCAAACTCTCCCTCGGGATCATCAACCAGGCTTATAAAGCTTAAACCTCTTCACAGAACAAACCAAGTAAGCAATAATCTGTTAACAGTCATAATAGATGTTTTGCAGAAAAGTGTGACAAAGACGTTTCCATATTTCCTATGAATTTTACTTTTATGTGCACCAGGATAGAATATGTGAAGTAAAATGGATTTGTTGTACAGGGTGTGCATGTGTGGCTGCATGAGGTATGGTGTTGTAGGTAAATGCAGTGCAACTCATGTCACCATAGTAAAGACATATACTAAGATTTCACAACTGTGTAATTCTATTTCATATTTTCTGACAGCCTCAAAGTTTCCGAGCACTAGAATCTGTAGTAATATAGTTTTTGTGGATTGTTGTATCGCAGCAGAGAGAGGTGCTCGAGTTATCTCCACCAGTGAGAGTATAGCGCCTCCGGTCCTGGGGTAAGTCGTTAAAACTACTTTTATTAGCATTCACAATTACCGGAGGCTAAGGTTATATTTATCTGTTGTTTTAGGGTTTGATTGCTGCCTTCACATCTCCGTGGCAAACTGCCCGACCTTAATCGGAAGAGTGAAACACCTTCCCAGCTGCTGTTGTGAGGGCTCCTCCTCGGTGGAGCCTGCTGTCTTGTCTTGTTGTGAAACTGTTTTTATTAAGTAGTGTTAAGGGTTCAAATATCGAGGAGGGATATATGGGATAATATTTAATAACTTTGAGATCATCAAAGTTGACTTTATCAAACCACCACAGTTCGGTCAGCTTTAATCTGTGTCAGCAGAGGTTCAGCCCTGCATGAAGGAGGGGAAAAAAGGAAATGTTCATACAATTTCACACAATAAATTTTCTCAAATGCTGGTGAGATGTCTTGTTCAATACGTTTCAATCACGTCATGATGCTTGATTGTGACTTCTGGATGGCAGCTGGTAAATATTGGTATTAAGTGGAAGTCACCTGCACTTGGTGTCTTTTACAATTAAAATGCTACACCCATGTTCAACTTTTAAATGATGCAAAAGCTTGGAACACTCGGTCACTTTGTTGTTCTAGAAATCAATCTTTGACATAAACCTGCGCATACAGATTAGTATTTAAGGTTTGACTCTCATCATCCACCGGAGCACAAACTGGGTGTCATCAAAATGCTACAACACAGAGTGAACACCAGTTTTCACAGATATGTATATAAGCCATCCAAACAAGAAAACTAGTGACAAACATGTGACGTGATCATCTTCACTCAACTTTTGATGGTTTGTTTGAATTGGCAGATGTGAACAGGAAAGGAAAATGAGAGGCGTGCACATAAAACATGTTAACAGCCTGTATTGCCTTACAATAATCTGCATGCCCTATAATTCAATTTTTCTTTTGTCACAGATGTTCTTTCTTTATAACCAGCCTACCATTAGAACTATGGTCATCCACCATTATTATCTCCTTCAGCAGGTTTTTAGGAGTGCGGTTGATGATGCTGCGCAGGGCTCTTTGGAGAACAGACAGGGCTTCATCCAGGTAGATGAGCACCACACTGAGACTCGGCAGGTCCTTGGGGTAAATCTTTTTTAGACACCTATTCATTAAAAAGAATTATATGAAATACCACTGTATTTGTTTAGAAATATGAAATATTTTAGCAAGAAATGAACTGGGTGGACTTAACTGTCTGGATTTTTTTTCTTTGAATGTACAGGAGAGAGAATGAAAGATCGAAATCATATAAAATGAAAGTTGTACCGAGGATCTCTGGTATCTGGAAGAGGTCGATCCAGACGGAGGCGATCGCTCAGAAAAACATTGTACCCATACTTCTCATACAGGCCCTGAGCCTCTCTTTGGTCATCCTCAGAGAGATTTGCCCCCATGTCCTGAACAAGGTCAAGTTAGGGAACAGTTTTTCAGGCTTTTTTATTTGGGTCTCCTCGTTTTGGGTTTGGATATTTGCATCATCCTCTGTCTGCTTCAATGTCTGCTTTTGGACTGTTGGACCTCTGCAGATGTTCTTTGCTCGTCTCTGTGCTCTCCCAGCATTTTTTGCATGACATCCTGTTTTTGCTCAAAACGTCTGAGTGCATCGTCTTCAGTTGAAAACAATAACAAATTGGAGACATCAACAAAGTTTTAAAATTACAGTATAAAACACATTTATAGAAGATGGACAGAGACTTGTGTTGTAGTTTGATTTCATTTGTCATTAACAAACTGCATTACCATATGTATCTTTATTTGGTTTAAAGTCCCATGGTTACCATGCAATAATAATAATAATAATAATAATAATAATGAGGAACATTAACCCCTGACTTAAATCACTGAGATTACTGATCATTTCCTCCAGATCGGAAGAGCTCCTCAAATGCTGTGTGTCCATCTCTTTATCAATCTCCTCTTTATGTTGATTTCCATTCTTCAGAAAGCCAAAGTACAGCATGACCCCCATAGTGCCCACTAATAACAATAGTCGCTTTGTCAATGTTACCCTCATTCTGATAACACCGGCTTTCTAGCCAGATAATAACACGTCAGAGGACACACAAAAACACACACAGTACTGACCTAACTGACACTGTAACTCCTGATGTGAATGTCATAAAATCGTTAGCTGAGCAGAGGCGTCGGCAAGTCTTTGGGATATTTCTGTGCCAGGCATCTAACCAGTGTGAGCTGGTATGTACTGTGAGGAAAACTTTTGCACTTCTAAGACAAAGGACGACAACACTGAAAGTTACAGCAACAAAATAAAAAACCCTGTAAACATCACGGATCTCATTAACAAAATGTACCTGGTATCTCTTGTGTCTTGAAGCTTCCTGTCAAGTGGCAGCTGGTTACTCAGGAAGGCATTGTATCCATAAATCTGAAACAGACCTTCAGCTTCCTTCTGCTCTTGTTCTGTCAGGCCATCGCCCCACTTGGTAAACAGGACGGAGTTTGGGTATAACTTTGGCATAATGGTCTTCTCTTCTTCTTTGTCCACATTTTTTAAAATGGAATTTGTGAAATTCTTTTGACCTAAAACCTCGGTTAGCTTTGCTTTTGTGGAGGTTGAAAAACAGAAGGATGAAAACTGTTATTCATGGTTGGGGCAAAAGAAGAAGAAACCGGCTAACAGAATTGTTTCGACTTATCAAGTGCTCTTCAAAAACCTGTCATACAGATCAAATCTAGCATGCATCTTTCCCCTTTGGATTCCCCACCACAACCCCACAACAACACACACACACTGCAACCTTTTGAACAGGCTTTAAAACTCAAGCTGTATAATAAAGCATATCTTATCTTAAAGTTTAAACATTTCTGAAAGAAAAAAAACTCCTACAGCTATTAAATAGCCTTTTACTGACGTGAAGGTGCAGAGGTGATGCCAACAACCGTTATCAGGCTAACAATAAATGTTCCAAAGTGCACTCAGTAAATTTCATGTGCTTGTAAAACTTACTCAGCCTCCTTTGTTTTACATTCACTGTGGTTATAATTGATATTAAAATATTAGCACATTTAGGATAAACGACAGCCTTGAAGCATAAAATATTACAGATAAGATTATGCTTTTTGTGGTCTTCTGCATCACCTTAACTTCCCCATTAGCTTTATACTTCATTACTTCTTCTACTGACATTTAGACCCACCATACATTTTTTTACTCTCCGGATTATGAATCTTCTGAGGGGTTAGTACTACCTCATCATGAACACGCCACCTTAATAATGGCCATACTTTCTATGATTAAATACAACCAAAATTTCAACATAGCAAAGCAATTAAATGCGTGTGAAAATAAACATTTAAATTCAAGTCACATGGTTATTGTAAGAGGGCCTCAGTGGAGAAAGAACACTTGGAAGCCAGACTTCACTCAGTTTATTTACAGGCGCAGATAACAAGGCAGCTCAGGTTGGTGGTGTGAATGACAAAAGAAGAAAACTATACATACAAAAGCAGACTTGCAGCCAAAGCCAAGCCCGTGGCTCTTAGTCTACAAGCCAACACTTTAATCCTACAGTGCAATTTTGAACTCTGCCTCAGGAGCATCAACCCAGGCTTATAAAGCTTAAACCTCTTCACAGAACAAACCAAGCAAACATTAGTCTGTTAACTGTCATAATAGATGTTTTTACACAAAAGCAGCACAAAGATATTCTAGGTATCAATTCTGTGGCTTTTACAAAAACAACCACAAACATAAAAGTTTGCTTAGAGTGACTAAAAGGTTGTTTGAACAGACTGAAAAGCTCCCCCTGCTGGTCAAAACCTTTATTGTCATTTAACTATTTGTGATGGCCACTCGACTCCCTCACCACAGCGTCAGCACTGAAATAATCATTGCCAGGAACAAAAATAAAACACAGTAATTTGATTTTGTGTGCATCACTCATTCATCTGTTTCTGATGAATGTGTAGTTAATGCAACAGGTCTGGATATATGTAAGGTGTCTATTAGTTATCTTGTTGATGTCAGACGTCAGGAGAATAGACAGAGTATTTTAAACTGACAGGAAACCCAGAATACAAGTCATGCAGAAGAGCACCTGAAGATGGAACACAGATGGTCTACAGCATCAGAAGACCACGCCAGGTGCCACACCTGTCAACTGTTTCACTTGCACTCACCAAAACTGGACAAATGCTGTACTCCAGCAGCATTCACAGTCCAGTACAGCACGTTTGGGATGTGGTTGAAGGGGAAATTTGGATGTGCAGCTGACAAATCTGCAGCAACTGTGTGATGCTATGATGTCAGTATGGAGCAAAATCTCCTGTGAATGCTTTGGGGTCGAAAAGTGGGTCGAACCTTGTATTTGCAAGGTGTAACTAATAAAGTGGCCGATGAGTAATTATGTCAAGTCAAGTCTTTATTTATATAGCACATTTAAAAGACATCAAGCGTCGGCCAAAGTGCTGAACGCAGGGATAATATGATAAAAAAAAAAGTGTGTATGAAGTACTTTTGAATTGAAAACACTGATGTAATGCTGTGACATGTTGGAACTTGAGAGATCTGTGACATTAAAAGGAGAAGTGCATCACCACAAATATCTTTAGCAGTGAAGTAAAAATAACAGCATTGTGTATAAAAACAATTTAAGGTAAAGACTTAAAAATGTTGGCAATCAACACAGCTGATTTAAAGGCTAAATTACCTCCTCAACATGTCCTGAAGTTCTCCAGAGGCCTGGTAATGAACTAATCATGTGATTCAGGTGTGTTGACCCACGGTGAGATCTAAAACCTGCAGGACACCGGCCCCCGAGGCCTGGAGTTCCCGACCCCCGACCTATAGCATCAACATGAAAATCCTATGTCACCTTTTTCTGAAATTATCGCATTCAGATTTTCACCCACGGCATGAATTTGAAACTTTGTTCTCGAGTTATCGCATTTACAAACATGCAGGGTGACGACAATACCCGATCTGCCTTTTACACTGCAAGAACTCAAAATCTTAAAAGTATATTTGTCTAATTTCTAGGACCTGGATCTGCAGAACTTTCACTTAATACAAGATATTTTTGCTTGAAATAAGTGAAAGTTCTCCAGATCCAAGATGCACTGTCTAAAAACAAGTTCCTATATCTCACTGGAGTGTTACTCTGTAGCTGATCGAGGTGTGATGAGATATTTCAACTAGAAATTAGACAAATATACTTGGTAAGATTTTGAGTTTTTGGAGTGTACAGCAAAGGATAAAAACTGCATAGAGAGCAGATGAAATGACTTTTCTGCTGTGAGAAGGATTTTATCCATTTCTGTATGTTAGTAGTTCATCTTTTATTCTTGTGTTGCCTTAACTTCCCTATTAGAGTTGTAGCTTATGCTTCTTGAAACACTAACACCGTTTTTGTTGCACTGGCTGTTTTTGAGTACTGCTAAAATGTATTTTTTTTACACTGGGATTTACTGCAGTAGCACTGCTTTTAGTCCCCCTGCTGTCTGGATTGATAACAAATCTTCTAAGGGGCCAGTACTGTCACTAAAACACTCTACTAGGGCTGCCACGATTAGTCGACTAGTCACGATTACGTCGACTATTAAAATCGTCGACGACTGATTTAATAGTCGACGCGTCGTTTGAAGCTTTGTAAGATCACAAAAGACGCAGGAATAAGTAGTAGGATTTAAGAGTGTAATAACGGACTGAAACAGAAGATGGCAGCACTGCATGTACAAGGATGCCAGCTGCCGTTAAACCCCGAAGAAGAAGAAGCTGTGTCCCAGAATTCATAGCGCGGCCCAGCTCAGTTTCCAACAATGGCGGCAGCTAGTTAGTTTTAATATTACTCTTATTATTCTTTCTGGGTCACAAAATAAACGTTTAACATATTTTCAGGCGAGAATGTAGCTGTGTAAACCTCAAATATCTGCTCAGTTTATCAAGACACCACATATTTTCAAAAGCGCTCCGACATTTTCGGAGATGTCTGTTAGCCACTAGCTCGATAGCTAGCCGGGGGCAAGGCTCACTAGAGCCGTGAGAACACCGGACTCCCGGCAAATCGTTTTCAAACCCACCGCTGTCTTTCGCTACTCAGGTTAAACATATGTAAGTCACTTAGATAACTTAAAAATGTTATTGTTTGGCTTTTTTTTTAGTATTTTAGGTTTGGCTGAGATTAAAGTTATAGTTTTTACACAGCTGAATAAACGTCAAGCAGATTAAACTCCATCGAAACAATCTGCAAATGTCATTAAAATTGAATAAACTCTCATCTTGTCTTTATTTTTAGTTAGCACATACCTTAAACACTTAAAGCTGTAAGCTAATGATAGTCATATAAGAGCAGATGCTGCTGGTGCAATAAGCTGTACGTTTTACGTCCAATGGATGATGATCTGATTGGTCGACTAATCGCAAAAATAATCAGTGACTAGACAACTATCAAAATAATCGTTTGTGGCAGCCCTACACTCCACCTTCATCACTGTCATACTTTCTATTATTAAATACAACAACCAAAACGTGAGCACGGTAACGCAACGTCTATGAAAATAAAAAATGGGTGAATACGCTTGAAAAGCATTGTCCTGTCAGACAGGGAATGCTGTGTTTAATGAAAATATTTTCCAAGAAAACTAAACTTGAGACACATTAGGGGATAATTCTTTATTTATGTACAGAATAGAGTTAAAGACAAAACAAGATTTCACATCGGTTGCCTTAATAGTTGACGGTCTTGGCCGGCTTCGTCTCATCCAGTTCTGCTTCCAGGTAACGGAAGCGACGGTGGCGACGCAAAATCTCAATAGCCTTTTGCTCTACACTGGAAGCAGTGATGCCGAGATCCTCCAGACCCGGGAGTCCCGGGTACTTCATGTCTGTTGTGTGAAACTAAAAAATGAGAGCACATTAAAGGATTTTCTTCTTCTTTATCGATTATCTTGAAAAAGCACGTTGGTACAAGGCTGAGGGGTGAATTCACACCAGCCTTCAGGCTATATCAGATACTTGGCAGTCTTACCCTATCCACTTTGTCTGGGGTTGTCCAGGGCTCAAAAGGATTCATTGCAAACAACTGGGCAGCCAGGCTGGAAAATGAGCAAACCATCATTTATAACACTAGCAAACAGCTTTTGATAACTATACTTCAACATAGCATGAAGTGGTTGTTCTGTATCTTTATTGTCCTAAATTAATCTGGATGGCATTACTTTGACCTCCAGTAATATTGTGGGAAATCTTGGAACAATTTTTGGCCATATGGATTCAACATGTGCTCGAAGCATTTATGTGGTACAGCTTTCCTTCATTTCCACAATTGTTATATTCACAATCATCAGGTCCTGTCATATGTTAAAGATGATAACATCCAAATAAGTTCTCAGACTCTTATCTTACTTGTGGTTAGTTTTTAAAAGTTTAATAAAAAGAATTTTTTTCTGATAACGCTCACAGTCGGGATCAGGTGAGCCTTAACCATCCCTCAGTTATACTGCTGGGCACTTCCTACGATCCACTGAGCATTTCTCCTTCACAATCTATATGTTTAAATACCAAACCATATATATTGTATTTATTCATTAGTAATTATTAAACTCTGTCCTCCATCGTGTATCTTCTGTCCTTCCTTTTTTCTTTCACCTCACCCCAAACTGGTTGCAGCAGATGGCTGCCCCTCCCTCAGCCTGATTCTGCTAGAAAGTTTGTTTTTGCCACTGTTGTCAAACACCATGGGTTTGTCTAATTGTTGTGTTTTCTCCCTGCCATGGACAGTCTTTACCTCACAGTACAATCCCCCAGAGGTGACTGCTGTTGTGTTTGTTAAAAAAATAGAAGAAGAAGAAAAAGTCAAACTACTTTGGATGCAGATGCGGCTCTCAGCAGGAGCTCTGCATGCGTGTGGGTCAGTAATAGGGCTGCCACAAACGATTATTTTAATAGTCGACTAGTCACCGATTATTTTTGCGATTAGTCGACTAATCGGATCATCATCCATTGGACGTAAAACGTACAGCTTATTGCACCAGCAGCATCTGCTCTTATATAACTATCATTAGCTTACAGCTTGAAGTGTTTAAGGTATGTGCTAACTAAAAATAAAGACAAGATGGTAGTTTATTAAATTTTAAGGAAATTTGCAAATTGTTTCGGTGAAGTTTAATAAACTCATCCGATTTACTCAGGAACAAATAAAATACTAAAAAAAGCCAAACAATAACATTTTTAAGTTATCTAAGTGACTTATATATCATGTTTAACCTGAGTAGCGAAAGGTGGCGGTGGGTTTGAAAATGATTTGCCGGGAGTCCGGTGTTCTCACGGCTCTAGTTAGCCTAGCCCCCGGCTAGCTATCGAGCTAGTGGGTAACAGACGTCTCTGAAAACGTCGGAGCGCTTTTGAAAATATGTGGTGTCTTGATAAACTGAGCAGATATTTGAGGTTTACACAGCTACATTCTCGCCTGAAAATATGTTAAACGTTTATTCTGTGACCCAGAAAGAATAATAAGAGTAATATTAAAACTAACTAGCTGCCGCCATTGTTGGAAACTGAGCTGGGCTGCGCTATGAATTCTGAGACGCAGCTTCTTCTTCTTCTTCGGGATTTAACCGCAGCTGGCATCCTTGTACATGCAGTGCTGCCATCTTCTGTTTCAGTCCGTTATTACACTCTTAAATCCTGCTACTTATTCCTGTGTCTTTTGTGATCTTACAAAGCTTCAAACGACGCGTCGACTATTAAATCAGTCGTCGACGATTTTGATAGTCGACGTAATCGTGACTAGTCGACTAATCGTGGCAGCCCTAGTCAGTAATAAATCACACTTGTTGCATATTTTTTAAAAACAGTTTTAAGCTAACTCTTATCTTGCTGTGTGCTCGAAATAGTGTGGGTTATTACTGAATAATGAATAATAATGAATACTTTTCAGGATCCACTGTTTTCGTGACTGAATCCTTGAAGTATTTACCCAAATAAGACGACTTCTTTTAGGAGAATATTGAACCCTGAACATAATATATGAGGTGCTTACTGAAAAAGTGGGCGAGGCAGAGGGTAGGGCACAAAAGGTCTGTGCGCCACTGCGTAAATGTACTCCACCAGGTCATGAAGGAGGTAACGATTGGGTCTAGACAAAAGAAAACAGGAGAGATAGAAAGAGAGAGAAATGTGTATCATGCACACCCATGGTAACAAAGGCAGGACTCGAACCATTGACAAACATGTTGCAACAGATTTATTGTACAAATGACTTGATTCAATTTGACAAGTTAAGCACAAAATTAACCTTAGTCATCTTTCTTCAGTATGCTTTTACAAGTACTGTTTCTAAATAAGTTATGAATCAATTACACCAAGCTGTGCTATGCCAACTTGGCAGCTGAGGCGGAGGGCAGAGACTGGAAGATCAAGGTGTGTCTGGTGGAAGTGGGGTGCAGCGGCTTTGTTGCCAATACAACAGAAAAACTGCTTCGATTGGAGTCAGAGGACGGGCGCAACGGCAGGCTATAACAGAATCAGCTAACACTGCTGAGAGGACCAATCACTGGCGATGGCTGAAGAGGGCTGACATCACTTGGGCAGCTAAGACAGTCGGCTAACTGCGAGACACACGTTCAAGATTAATCAACCCGTGGTCGTCCTGCCTCAGCAGAGGCTGTCAAATGGGTAGAAAACCGAACACTAGAAGTTTTACTGTGATAAACCAGAACCCTCCTGTCTCAGCGGCTGTGCAGTTAACCTGATGGTAGTGTAACCTAATGGCGCTCCAGAAATAGAAAGAGGTAAGTATTACTTCTCAGTTGCAGTGAATTGATAGAAGAAAATAAATTGTAGAAAACTAAACAGAAGAAAGTAGAAGAGAAATAACAATTTAACATAAACCAGTGATGCACTCCGGGGCCTGATCAATCCTGGCAAGGCCTCCTTGGATGAGGGCGTCTAGTGATAATGGCCGAATCACCCGATGAATCCAAGGTCAACTACTGACGATGTGTCCCAAAATCTTAATATTATAATCTAGATCAGATCTCTAATCCCTAAACGTAACCAAGGAAGATAAAAAAGGAAAAATGGCAGAATAGCTTGTAATAAAGGGCAGAAACACCTTGTGAAGTTAAGGCACACAATGATGTGTCCGACTGGTAAAGCTGCCTTTCCTCATAGCAGCCGTCCCTCATAACCTTCACCATTTGAAGCAATGCATTACCAGGGATTGTAACATCTAATCCTTTTATTGAATTAATTTTTTTTTTTAACTGAATTTAACACCACCTAAAACGTATCACATTAAATTATACATCTCCATTATAAATCCGTTTTATTTTTTAGTCCAACATTTAGGAACGTTTAAACTCTCGTGTGTTCTTCTGCTGACGTATTGTTTCTGGCAATTTCACAGTACATTAAAAATAACATTAAAAAACTAAAGAAGACATTGAAGAAACACCCTACAGCTATGTTATGATTGTTGATGTTGTACAATTAAAAACAGGATTATTTATAAACTATTACTTTATTATTATTATTTTATTAAGGCCTAATTAAAAACTACACATAAATATTTTTATGTATGAAAGAAGAAGAATATTGGCTGACATATTGGATATTAAATATGATCAGATGTTGGTAGTCAGGCTTTAACTTTGTTTTTCATAAATCCGTAAAAACTAAATACTTTCTCCTATTTAACACTTTTCTGAATCGACCATCTCAGAAGAAATCACTGCGACTGCCAGAACAGCAGCTATAAATTTGAACTTTTAAACATTTCAATATTTGTTGAACTTTTTGGCATAAATACATTACAACATGCTAACTTTGCTAACAAATTAGCCCACTTACCCAACCAGTGCATATGTCTTTCCATTAGCATCAGGGTCTCTGATAGCACTGATGATGGCCTTAGCCACATCCACCACCTGAAGGGGAAAGACGGTGCGTTTAGTTGAGTGGTGTGGTCATCCACAGTGTAACTTCAATTGTTATATGAAAAATGACAAAACAGTTTAGCAACCACATGGCCCAGTGATAAATTAGGTATGCAACAGTGAATCAAACCAGTGGAGCCACTTAATCATAGCTGCAGTGGCAAGTGTGGCTCTCACAAAACAGCAGACGTGATGGAAACCAGTAGCCACACTCCAACAAAATACAAACAATAACTTTCAATTTTTTTGTGTGTTATCTTAAAAGGCAAAATAAACTGATAGATAAAGCAGTTAATCAAATCAAGCACTGCTTAGCTTTTAAATCTTACATGAACAGGCTGCTTCACCGCCTTTTTCCCGAGGGCAATAAGAGGAACGGCATTTCCAAACCAGCGCATATCTGAGGAAGCATTTAAATCACACAGTTACACCAATTATCACTCATCTTCAAAGATGAGGAACAACAGCTCTGTGTGAAATTAAAGAAAGGAAACACTGTAGCTAACATGCAGGACAAAAGAAACCACAATTATAAAACTGTAATGAGCTTTTGCTGACATTTACACGACACAGAGGTCGAGCCTTCTTACTTGCGTAATAGTTGAAGAATCTGTCCTCCCTCCCAAACATCTCAGAGGGCTTCATGATGATGGCATCGGGGAACTCTTCCCTTACTGCATTCTCTCCCACAGCCTGTGAGACACACAAAGATCTGTTAATAAACATTAAATATAAACTGTAATATAAATGTATTCAAAACATAGTTTGACTTTGACAAAAAGAGGTCCAGTCTGTATAGAAGCTGTTCCTGACCTTGTTCCTCAGGTATTTGGATGGGCTGCGGATGTCAGCGTTGAGGTGCGACATGTGGACGAACTTTGTGATGCCGGCTTCTCTGGCTGCCCTGGCAATCTGCTGTGGGATGGTAACATACACATCCTCGAAGCGAAAGTTCCTTCACAGAAAGAGGTGGAAAAACCTTAAATAGCCAACCTGAAAGGGAACTTATTAGCACAAACTTGCTTCTTGTGAACACCAAAGCCTTTTTCCAGGGAAATCTACCTCGTCTCCCACTCTCTGCCCACCAGATTGATGACAACATTTGAGTTCTCCATAGCCTGTTTAATGGAGTCTTTGTTCCTGGCATCCCACTGCTTTAACACAATAAACAAAGACAAGGTGACTGTCACATCCACTGATGTTCTGCATTCATGGCCGTATGCACTTTAAAGAGTTTCTTCAAGAGAAATTTGCATCTATAAGCAGCTTACCAAAAAGAGGATTTGCCCAAGATCACCCATGGGCCTGAAGTGCATGAGGTCATACTGATCACAGCGATGAGGGATTATAATCTGAGACCCAATCCGACCTGAAAACACCACATGAAAACATTTTAACTTCCCCTAAACAGTGTGTACTCTGAAATCCAGCACTGGGGTATGTATACGTACTAGCTAATGAGCAAATGCACATTAATGTCAGCATTTTCCCCACTTTTTCTCAACTCACCCAGCCTATTGACGACGTATCGTCCCAGGAAACCTGTGGCACCAAACACCGTGGCAGCTATTCCGCTAAAAGAGGAGCGTCCTCCTTTCCCTTTAGGGATGAGAGCATGATGCAGTTTCCTCTGCTGGACTGTGGTGACAGACGCAGCTGACAACAAAGCAGGGTAGGAGTTGCCTGTTAGGGGGAGTAGAAAGGCAAGTAGCAGTTGGATTTAATCATAAGGTGAGATGCAATCAGTTACAGACTTAATTGGAAAAGACCATAAAGCTGAATGATTGGCACTGCAAAACTGTAGTAAAGCTCACAATTAAGCCTCATTCATCTGGCAACCGAAAGCCACAATAGAGTGTGCATGGTATTACATATTAGAGTAACGCATTTTACTAAAGTTAAGTTAATTTAAACAACACATTTCACAACAGAATTTAGTCCTTTACAAGCACTGTTAAACGTTTCCATAGCAAATCATGACCACCTTTAGTTTTTAGGCAAGAAGGGGCATTGAGAGTATATGTTATGTATATGTTATAATTATAATGTTGTTATAATAATGACTTCATTGAATTGGAGGCAAATTATGAAATTAAAAGACCTGTAAATTACTGTGAAGCTAACTCATAGACGGCTTTAAAAGTAAATAACATTTTGAAACATTTATTAAAAACGTCACAGGCAGGGGAGCTAAAACAGAAGTGAGTGCTGTCTTTTCTTTGTACCAGTTAAGAGCCGAGCATCTGCATTTTGAACCAATGTCAAACCAGAGAGTGGAAATGGGAAATCCTATATAAGGGGAGGCTGCAGATGAAAGAAGCGACAATATTGTCCTTAATCTCACACTGGTTCTCAGTTTGTAAATGAATGAAACTAAAAATGTCAGCTAATGTGAACTACAGGGCAGACTTGGGACTAAAGCTAGTTCAGTGTTTCCGTCCAGAATTGTATAATTATACCATCCCTACTTCGGCAGTTACTCTAAAGACAGCATCCAGTCTGTTAAGCAACAAAAATGTTGTTTTATTTTGCAGTAAAACAAAAAGAGAAACAGGAGATGCTAGCAGTCTGCGAAACATACGCTACAGCTGCACAGAGGAACCAGCTCGACCCAACATCATACTTCACGTCCTTGATATATTAATCCACAATGGGACGCAGTCGCATCATGGTAAAACACTTAATTTTACTTTTCTTGTTTCCTACTAGCTACCTAGAGCTCTTGCTAGCGGGTGATTGGCCGAGCCCGTTAGCAAGGTCACCCGAGCCGAGTGTCCCGTCTCCGCGTGATCATGTTATGGAATCGCACAAATGTAGGGATTGGCTATATGAATCTGTAAGGCATACATCTACACATGCTCTGGCTACAATTGTAACAGTACTCACTTGAAATCTTTGAAAGGACACTCGCAGGACGGCTAACCAGCACTACGGTCGCCATCTTCCCAACTACGGCAAACCCCGTCGGCCAAAATACGAGCGCTACCGCGCGAAGAAGGCGTAAATACGACCATAATATACTGTAAATATATATATTTACAGTATATTGTATAAAGAACCTTTGTTTTCTGGGCAGTTTGTCTTAATTTTAGCTTTTCCAGGCTTGGACTTGATATAACTTTGTTTGTGTCTTTTTTATTATTTTGGTGCCAATAAAAACTAAGCACTAAAATAAATAACCACAAATTTATTCACACTTTCAGCTTTTTATTAGCATAAACTGATAAAACACTACTTATATAATTATACATTTCGATTAATGGTATTGTCTCGTTTCTGTTTTATTACTGAATTGTATATTCAAATATTTATTTGCTGTTTCGTTGTGGCCTCATGTCTGCCAACTTGATGGTTATTATACCCGTTAAGACGTTAATTTGCTGTGAGTATTACATCATGAACATACGAATTACACCAATAACACATTAACTTAAAAGATTAATTAATATAAACGGAAACTAGTGTAGTCCAAACTGTATGACGCTCACAAAGTGATGAACATGCCTCGTTTTTATCTCTGGTTGAATAAAAAGGATATATCAAACACATGGTTTCTGAAACAGCTTTTTTCTCGTCTTTTATTCCGTCATAAAAATGATTTATCAGGACTTTTCTTATTTCAGCTACAATCCTTTATTTCAGCATATCTGCCTTCTTAGCGAACACAAAGCGAGGGCTTATCTGCAATTTATGTCAGATCTTTTATGGCGACTAAAAAACCCCAAAACAAAACAAACAAACAAACAAAAAACTAATAAAATGCAAGTTTTTTTCAATTTCTTCTGTAACATTATATAAGATATAAGATCTTATAAAATAAAAAGGATCCTGGCAGGTAAATCAAATTCGGGTAAGAATTTCAGGTGTACACACACAATATTAAAGTGCAAGATTTCTAATACTGCAAGGCACAAACTATCAATAATAGGATTGTCTTTTTGTATCTAATATAAAAAATGTTGGTAATAACACAGACATACAAAATTTCTTCATACAGTAACAAGACAACAAGTAAAACCTTGTCTAAGTCCCCCACAAGTATCTGAAATATTTTCTCATAATATGGTCTGTGGTTGACATGTATAAGAAATTACAGCTGAAACATACATTTATATATATACATACAGTAAATTCTGTTACAAATCTTTAATGTTTGTTGAATTAAACTGTTAAACAAATATGAAACAAAGGGTCAAATATATTCCACAATAAACAGCGATAAAGTAATTAATAATCAGTATGTCATCGACTTCATACTATAATTAAAATGTACATGAGAAATATTTCTGTAATATCACAACTGAAAAAAGAAAACATTTGGCTCAGCCTTTATTGCACCACCACACTTTTCTTTTTACATCAGCTCATCTGAGATTTTCAATGCACAGCAAAGATTTTTGGGGTTCATAAACAGTAAGAGAGTTTATGCTGCACCATCTGTACATTGTTGTGTGGCAGACAGTTTGTGACACATTTAGACAAACTAACAACTGCATCTCAACTTCATTCCAAAATGCAACTGGTTGATTGACTTCACTGTCATAAAAACTCAAAGATTCACCAAACAAATGATAATACACTACGACTGAATAGTTTAAACAATAAAAACGACGTCTGTCTCTGCTGTTGATTGTTGTTTCTACTCCATACATCAGTGTTTTCTACACGGCACGTGGAAACGGAGACGTTTTCTGTGTGTGAGTGTGTCTGTTACTATCAGTGGTAACGTTTCACTGACTCTGTGAATGTGCGGGGTTTTCAAAATCAGCTTTCTCAATCGTGTTATTTGAATGTTCTCTGTTCCCATTTGTCATGATTGTAGCATGTTTATCTCCGTTTGTTAGACAGCAGGTGAGAAATCCTGAGGTGGCTCCTGAATATCTTTCTTCTCTGTGTCATCTTCCTCTTGAGGTTTGATGATGATGTGTATGGGCCTTTCTCCGCTCCATTCCTGTTGCTTGGTATCTGTGGACAGCTTGCCTTCACTTTCACACACCTCCTCTTCTGCCGAGGCCCCAATGGGACGCAGACGCTCTGCGGGAGCCATCTTTGTTCCGGTTTCTGAACTGTCTCTCTTCAGCTTGTCGCTGCTGTTGCTTTCCGAGCTGACCTTCTCTGCTGCGCCGTAGAAACAAAGCACATTAGATGTCAGCTCGCAGCAATTACAAAAGAATTTAAAAAGTGACATGGATATCAAGTAAAGTAATTTAGTAGGGGTGCAACAATACTCGTATCGATATTGAACCGTTCGATACAGTGCTTTCGGTTCGGTACGCATATGTATCGAACAATACAAAATTTTTAATTTATTTCATCAACTTTCCTTCTGACGGTGCTGTCTGTGTTGAGCGCTCAGTGGATCTGCGTTCGACTACTCCGCCTAGGCTGCACTGTCGAGCGCAGATCCACTGAGCGCAGCGCAAGCTAGCAAGACAGAAGCTAAGCTAGTTGCAACATGGCAAATTGAACCTCCCCCACCCTCATTCAGATCTGGCGTTTGGAACTATTTTGGTTTTCATGTGACGTATGACCCTGAAGGTAAGCGCGTCATGGACTAAAGTAAAACAGTATGTTGGATGTGCCACGCAATGCTCAATTACATGGGTGGGAACTAGTGCGTTAGCGCAGTTAGCTCGTTAACGTGTTGGCCGTCCAGCCCCACGCACGGGGCGATCCGCGGTAGCTCGTTAACGGAGATTTGCTGTGTTGTGGCGTTAACGTCATTTCAGATTAACGCTGACAGCACTAGTGGGAACACAACGAATATGACTGCACATTTACTCCGACATCATCCTCGTGCAAAGACAAGTGGAAGCAGACAAAAACAACAAGCACGCATGCTACAAACTTTACCCGAGTCATTCAGACAGCCGTTAGCACATGATTCTCCTTATGGGGACCTGATATGTTTAATATGCTGCTGAGAATATAGCCCAGAAGAAGCGTATAGTAGAGCTTTTATTTTGGAAAGAGACTTTTCTCTGTAATAAACTCTCTTTTCCAAAGATGAGTGATTTCTCGATCAGATAGATTTATTTTTATTACTTTGTTGTTTCATTAACATTACATTTAAAAACTGTACTTTTGAGTTAAAATATATATTTATAATTTTAATAAATGACAAATTAAAAAAGCATGAACATTTTTTTGTATCGAAACCGTGACACCAAAGTATCGAACCGAACCGTGAATTTTGTGTATCGTCGCACCCCTAATATTTAGATGTGGTAAATATCATATTCTCACCAGGATAGCTGTTAGCTTGTTTGTCTGTGCTGGTCGAACTGTCTGATGTCTTCTTGGCTGCAGGCTTGGTTCTGCTCCGGACTTTGTTGAAATTTCCTTGTAGGATCCACTCATGCTGTAACCCCTCATCAGGAGTCATGCGCTTACTCGGATCCCAGCTGAAAAGCGCAGACAGTTTGAATTTAGATGAATTCATTTATGTGTACAAGTAACAGTCATGAGCTACCAGCTCAAGTCAGAGGAAGCAAAACTTGTGGTCGATTAAGAAAGACAAAGAAAAGAATTATAATGTGACCTATGAACAAATAAGTAGAAGTGTACCTGAGGCAGCGTTTGATGAAGTCTAAGAAGACAGCATCATTCGTTTTCAGCACAGCTGAAAGCTCTTTGGAACTCGGTCTCCGTTTCTTCCCCTTGCTGTTAGTGATATTTCTTGGGTTTCCTTTAGAGTCTGCACAGATAATACCACACAGATTTACCAGAGTTATCACTATCTCTGAAAAGTTCTAAAAACACATACTTTACATAAAATAAAACATATAAATGATTATAAATTATTAAAATCTCACCAAAGAACAACCTCCTTCTTGATGCTGACTGAACAAAATCATTTGGAGGCATTCCAAGGACCTATCAGGTCAAATATCACAATAAGAAGGAAGCAATTACACTTGCAAAGCGTGAACAGTAATCTCTGTATACAGAACAGGTTATTTCCTTGTCATACCTCCATTATGCAAGCTATCTGCTCCACTTCACTCTCTCCAGGGAAGAGAGGATAGCCTGTGTAAAGCTCAGCTAGGATGCAGCCCAGGCTCCACATATCAATGGCCATGCTGTAAGGGTGACCCAGGATGACCTCTGGAGAGCGGTAGAAGCGACTCTGGATATATGTGTACACTAAAAGAGGGGAATGAGAACATTTCTGTCACCTCCTTAGCGTGATATTAGTTAATTGTACATGTGCATCAAACCACTTCTGCCTTCTTACCTCTTTGTTGTTCATAGCAGCTGGAGCCAAAGTCGACCACCTTGATGTTGCCTGGCCCTCTTTGAGAGAGAAGGATGTTCTCCTGTTGAAAAGAAGAAGCAAACTGTCAAAAAACTCGCCAATTTCTATAATACCAGTGCAATACTCTGATGCGCCACAAGGTGGAGCACAATCTGCAAAATTGTTCTGAGTAATCCTTGCAAAGCAATCATCAACAGCAGTACAGTTTTGATTGCTTCACTACGTTTCAATCAGTCGAATATTATTTTTTTATCTTATGATGCAGGTCAGTACCGGTTTGAGGTCGCAGTGGATTATCTTCTCCCTGTGCAGCATCTGCAGGCACCTCAGAAGTGCATGAGCGAAACGCCGGATAAGGGCGAGGCTGAAGCCCTGGAAGTTGTTTTTTTTTATGAGCTCGTACAAGTTCACCCTAGATGAAGGAAGAACACGTGACGTTTGGTTATTTCGTCAAGATGACGACACATAAAGAAGCTTCGTTTAGCTGAACGCTTTTATGAAAATACTTTGTCCGTGTCCAAGTGTACTCAATGTGGATTCACTTATAAAAAGATGCTCCTCAAATAAACCCTCTGAAAAAGACGGCTGCTCATTTTGATGTCACTTGACACCTACAATAAAACATGCACTGAGTCTCGAGCACTTACGTGCAAATAATCTGCGATTGTGCCTCCATTCATAGGAAGACCGATACAAAAACGTTATCTCCCTGCTATTTCTCGCTGATGAACATGAATTTCTTTAGACTGTGTAACCAGATCCTTCACACATGAAGCAAGAAGGGGTAAGAGATAGGGCCCCAATCAAGGCCTTAACTAAAGGATTTGGTGACAGTAATGTTAGACAAGGTAGCAGCTCGAGACGTCCCGTAAAGGTCATTGAGCCACAGTGACACACAAAGTTCTCTCTCCTCAAATAGATATCAGTAGTGACCCATACTCAAACATGGTTGGCTGGAGGTACACAGGTAGTCAATTTACTCCTAATTGATTGCAGTTACTTAGAAGTAAAGATCAGAGACATGCGAGAACTGCCTTTGATAAGCTACACTGTCTTCACACCGTGCTATTGTACCTGGGAAGGGTGACCGACGGCGGATCCCCTCGATTAAAAGCTTCATTATTCAGTGTGTTTACATTCCTGCTTTCTGAATGGAGGTAACATACTAACCCCAGAAGCTCAAAGGAGATGCAAAGGTGATTTCGGAAGTAGAAGTACTCCTTCATGTGGATGACATTGTGGAGGTTGTCTTTGTCTTTCCTCTTTATCACATCCAAAATCTTCAGCTCCACAAGAGCCTGGTGATGAAACCTACAGACAAATTTACAGCTGATACTTAAATTCGCACCAAGAGTGATTTGATTCATTACTCATTTCTATATTTTAATAATACAAGTGCAGAATAAACATATTCTTTTCTATAAAGGGAGAAGAGTCATTAAATAAATGAGGATCTGTATTTGTACAAGCTTTATTTCTCTGATTGAGATGCTTTTCAGCACAAAAGCCTCCTGATATCTCTGGATATTTCTTTATATCCACTGCACGCAACCTTTTCCCAGAGAAATCAGATCTAAGATAGCCATTTGACACAGCTTAAAGTTCTTCTGTGCCAGGTTGCACCTATTTTGTTTTCTGCATTATTGAAGTAGCGGTAGGACCCAATGGCTCCTGCATCTAACCTACAGGACTCTGGCACTGCAGCCACTGTGATCCTCAGTTAAGAAGGACAGGTAAGATAATACCATTGGGGTGCCGACTTCTACCATGCTAAATCAGGTCTCAGCTATTTGGCAGTGTCCTGAAGTGTAACGTGATCAGGTTGCAGACATGTGGGGGGAAAGAAACTCACAACAGGGCATCAGATCTCAAATGACTGACAAAAGTTAACTTCTTAAATGTCACAAATAATTTATTCCATAGAGCAGTGATTCCCACCCAGAGGTAGCCCAGCGACCACGGGCCAGTTGTACCTGGACAGGCAATGTGACAAAACCCGAATACAATTTAATTTAGAATTGAGTAGACGTAGACAGGCTTTCGCAGAAAAGATAACAACTACTTGAAAGTAAGTAGTAGAAATTTGAAGTAACAAAAGTATATTAAAAGCTAAAACTGGCAAGCAATTGAGGCAGGTAGATAAGCAGTTAAAATTATTAGGGAGCCAGTAAACAAAAACTACATTGCCAAAAGTATTCAGTTATCCATCCATATTATTTCATTCAGGTGTTCCAATCACTTTCATGGCCACAGGTGTATAAAATCAAGCACCGAGGCACACAGACTGCTTCAGGAGCTCAGTGAATTCCAGCGTGAGTGGTATTATAACAAGGTGGAAGTGATTGGGAACGTCAGCAACCCACATAAAGTTGCAGACCTTCAGATCAGCTCAAGAACAGTGTCTAGAGAGCTTCATGGAAATTGTTTCCATGGCCAATCAACTGCATCCAAGCCTCACATCACCAGGTCTAATGCAAAGCTTGGATGCAGTGGTGTAAAACACGCCGCCACTGGATGCTAGCTGTGGAGAGGTTTACTCTGGAGTGACAAATCACACTTGTCCGTCCGATGGACAAGACTGGTTTGGACGGAACGTATTTGTCTGCCTGGTTTGTGTCGAGCATAAAGTCTGGTGGAGGGGGGATTATGCTGTGTGGTTGTTTTTCAGGAGTTTAGGCCATTAGTTCCAGTGAAAGAAACTCTTAATGCTTCAGCATACCAAGATATTTCGGGCAATTTCATGCTCCCAACTTTGGGAGAACAGTTGGGGATGGCCCTTCGTCTTCCAACATGACTGTGCACTAGTGTACAAAGCAAGGTCCTAAGAACAGGGGTGAGTGAGGAGCCCTATGGATTAAGAATGGGATTTCACTCAAGTTCATATGCATGATAAGGCAGATGAGCAAATACTTTTGGCAGTTAGTGTAGCTGAATATGAATAGCTGTTACCAGAGTAGGTACTAAAAGTAGTGCACTGGTGGTTGAAATGTTAAGCTAATAGTTGAGACTAAATAATTCAGACATAGACCAAATTTAGTTTGAAATGAGTTCAGTGGGGGTTTAATGTCCATCTGACAGCGGTGTGAGGGGAAGTCCAAGGATAAAGGTCGGGAGCTGTAAAGCTTTACTTCACTTGCAATTTTAAAACAAGAAGTATATGAAGATAGGAAGTGTTTCTTTTTTAAAAAAAATACAAATTTCAGGATCTTTTTTGATTCTTTAGTGAATTGATCACAAACAAAAAGAAAAAAATAAATCATATTACATTTTCCTGTCATTTCTCATACCTTTTCTTATTGCGGATTATCTTTATGGCTACAAGTTCATTGTTCTTGTGATCCAGGCATTTTAGGACCTGCCCGAAGGAGCCTTTCCCGATCACTTCCAGCACTTCGAACCTGTAGGCAATGTGGTCATGCAACACCTGAAAGAGCAAGAGAGAGGAGAAGTGAGGACGTGAGACTGCTGTGCACTTTGTCCTTGCACTAAAACAAATCTTTATATCACAGAAAAAGTAAATGATGTAAAGTAATATCATGATTTACTAACATAACATTATATTAACTTGGTGATATTAGTCTTAGAATACAGGCAGCATTCTCTTCTTTGTACACATCAGCCACAGTGGCTTTCCTGTAACTGTCAGTCAGGGCTGTAACAGTGAGATGAGCCTCAACAGACATATGAGAGTCTAAACAACGGTCAGTCACTCAGCCTTTAACAGCTCATTCATTGCATATTGTCTATTGACACACAACTGTCCATCATGTGTCTGATTTATACATGGTCAGATTGAACGGTGGAGTGGTGCCCGCAGCTGCTGGAGGTCATTTGGCCAGCTTGTTGGTGCATAAATGAATGGCACAAATGTCTTTTACATAACGACTACTACTGTTGCATACTACATGTGGGTTCTCTATCATATCGAGACCATCTCTCCACTTGTACGGAGTGGAGAGATAGTCTCCACTCCGTACAAGTGGAACCACGTGGTTACATTGTAACCGTGGTTCTCTGAGTGAGAGACATTGTTACAATGTAACCACGTGGTAACATTGTTACATTGTAACCACGTGGTAACATTGTTACATTGTAACAATGTAACCGTGGTTACATTGTTACAATGTAACCACAGTTACAATGTAACCACGGTTACATTGTAACCACGGTTACATTGTAACCGTGGAGAGATAGTTCCAGATGTGTTCCAATGTAACCGTGGTTACATTGTTAACGTGGTAACATTGTGGTTACCGTGGTTCTCTGAGTGAGAGACTATCTCTCCACTTGTACGGAGTGGAGAGATAGTCTCTCACTCAGAGAACCACGGTTACAATGTAACCACGGTTACATTGTAACAATGTAACCACGGTTACATTGTTACCACGGTTACATTGTAACAATGTAACCACGGTTACATTGTAACAATGTAATGTTCTCTGAGTGAGAGACTATCTCTCGTGGAGAGATAGTTCCAGATGTGTTCCAATGTAACCGTGGTTACATTGGAATCTCTCCACTCTCCACATCTCTCCACTCTGTACAAGTGGAGAGATAGTCTCTCACTCAGAGAACCACGGTTACAATGTAACCGTACGATATGTGGGTGTGCTTGTGAATGGAGTCACTTAAACTCTTGACCAACTGACCCAACCTGACGGTGACCTCATCATAATTAATATTTCTTTCCTTTTTTATTTCAAAGAAACTTCTAGAAACTAAGCTCAGGTGTTGACTGCACCTTTTGTTAGATGCTACCATATGATTTCTTCATTAGGCCTGTTTATTTAATCTAACTGTCAGTCTTTGCTGTGTAAGGTCAAAAATATAAGTTCCTGCAGGCTGTAAAACCTCGGCATCAACACAGATGAAGCCTGATGGTTATGATCCAGTAAAACTCTAATGCTTGCTCTGAAACATTACCCTGATGTAGCTTCCGTGTTCATCATCGTATCCTGAGTTCTGTGGAGCTCCTTGGGAACCCTCGATTTTCTGGGAACCCAAACCAAGGAACCAGATCTCAGAATAATCCATGATTTCTTCCTTTTCAAACTCTGTCAGCCGATCCTGGAAGTTCTTCAATGCTTCTGCAACAGGAAGCATGAGGAGGAAGACAGGATGAGTCAGTATCACGTTGATCTGCCAAATGCAGAGGATTCTGAAATATCGCCTTCCAATGCCAGCATGCTATTTTCATTCCAGCAAGGCAATAAAAAATATTAGTTACGTGTTTTTGTTGGAACACCCACAATATATTCAAAATATGAAATAACGTTTCCTTTATGATTCACTTGTGTTGTATTGTGGTTGACACCAACATACCTACAGGTGACATGGGTAACCTTTGACCCTCGTATGCTTTCTCTTTCTCCAGCTTGTTGATGAAGATCCTGCTGTTGCGAGACACTGCCACTTTATCGACTGTTGTCCCAAACCGTGTGGAGAACTGCTGAGCGGGCTTTGGCCTCTCATCCTGTTAAGTAACACATAAAAGAGTCTTTTAGCATTTTGGGAGATGAATAGTAATGAAGGATCCTCATTACGTTTTCACAGTAATTTCTCAGCTTTGAGTTAAATAAACTAGCTTACTGCACACTAGACAGCTTCTACTTCACCATGTTATGGATGCCTAGTCAATAACAGCCTTACCGATTGTGTTTGATAGTTGTTTGGACCCCCTTTGTTGGCAATTTGGGGCAAGATGCTGTCTGACTGCTGCTGCTGGTTTTTGGCATTGCTAACCATCACCTGGACCACTGGTGGCTCGAGCTGTGGCAGCGTCCCCACACTGGAATTGAACTTCTGTGATTCAGATAAATTGGTATAGAAGTGTATTTGGTAAGTGCATTCAAGACAAAAAGGTGAAACATAAATGGAATAAGAGTTAGAAAAGAAAAGAAAAGTTTTATCAGATCAGTTTACCAAACTCGTAAAGCTTGATTTAAAATAAAATAAAAATAAAATGAAGACAAAATTATTATAAAATAGGCAATTTAGGTCAACAAACAAGCTAGCTCTGGGACCTCTAAAATGATATTTCTCTACACATTCTACATTTTCATATGACAGAATGAAACACACAGGTATCTAAACAGACAGTCGTAAGAAGACGACAAATTAATTGGATGAAAATATGGCTACAAGTGTGATATCCAAATATTCATTTTAATATTGTTGCAGCCCCTTTCATTTTTTTTTTCATGAGAATGTGCCAACTGCACCTCATCTGTTTTGCTTCATCGTCCCCTCATGCATTTTGTCGGTGGAGGCTTGGGTGACCGGGACCTCCAGCTGATAGCGTCTGGAATTACCGGTCAGGGTGAAAGAAAAATGGGGGACAAAGACCCATGAGTCTGCACTCTGACAGACTCTGTCAGTGGCGGCTTTGTAGGAGGGTGAGGTGCACTGACCTGCTTTTCTTAGGCTGCCACCGTGATTGCTTCGAGAGCATGATTACATGTGTCACTGCCTTGCAAGGCTCAATCCTGGCAGTGATGGTGCAAAATTAGACATCTGTGCTTTGCCGTCCTCATGAGAACATCCTGCAGAACCGTCTGTGACAACAGGGTTTTTTTTCTCACGTTTTTATGTATTGAACTCAGATGTCACGGAAAACAGAGATTCCCTACATCCATCATGATACTGCATCCCATTTAGCAATGGACTGGGTGAAAATTAAACTCTTACATATTAATTATTGATAGCATTCCATAAAAAAGCACTTTCATAAATTCTGATATTTCATCTCACGTGTTAAGAGCTGCAGCAAGATCTGCCAACTTGGTTATGACGCATAGAGATAAGCTAAATATAGTCACGAGCACCTGCCACAACAGGCAAAGGAAGCAAACACAGTTACATGCCTGAACGTAACTGGGGGGCCATGTTGTTTAAATAACGCACACACAAACACATATATATATATATATATATTTAAAATAGATGAAAGTAGTGGCTGTAGTTTATCTTTTCCTTTGTTTGTCTTGTAGAAATTGTTAGAATAGGTCAGACACAGCACATTAGTTTGGATGCAAAAAGAAAAGGTTGGCATCAGTGGAGGATAGACTTGGCCAAAGAACATGTTCTGGTCATCTGTTCAGCATCATTCGGTGGGAAAGCACTGACCTGTGAGCAGGGCCGATTTGTTCCAATACGGTTGCCTTCTGCTGGGAGCCTGTGAGGGTGAGGAAAGGCCTCTGGTCGTGATGTCTGTGGGAGGAATGAGAGTGATTCATAAAATGCCCTACACAAAAAGTGAGAAATAGCTGCCTTTTATTCCCAACAAGCTGCAAATAAAATAGATGCAATGGGTAACCACATTTTTCTCCTGCAGTGACTTATTTTTACAGCGTGATGCAATCGGACAACGTGTCCAAGTCAAATAAAGGAATCCCTTTATACCAAAAAAGACAGATTAAAGCAGGCATGTAAGATAATAATTAAGTGTCTACTTGAGCTGGATTCCCCAGTCTCTTCAGAAACACACAGCCTCCAGGCAGCTGAGCGGGGCTGAAACCAGACGAGCTAAAATAATACACTGTGATCCTAAAATAGATCACATCTGCAAAAACCCAGCAACACCGAGCCTCTCGCTTTAAATTTCCCTTTGTGCATAGTTTGTGTAAGCATGTGCTCATGTGCACGTCCATGTGCTTTGCAGTAGGTGTACACGTGCCAGTCCTCACAGGAGAATCATTGGACTGAATGCATTACAGGGAAGCAATAAATGCTGTTCTAAAAAAGTACCGCACACGTTTGGAATGATTCTGTGTGCGACGCTTCATCACCAAGCCAGCTTACACGTGCCTTATTAATGTGCCTTATTGAGCTTACGACTGTGTCGAATGACACCATATGGGTGAAATAAAGCTTTGCTTCATACGGGGATATGTGTTAAACTCACTCCATCAGCCTGGCAGAAAGGACGAGGCGAGACAGGCCAGGTTGGGTTGTTGTCTGCAGGTGCTAGATGGAAAACAGCTTCCAGATCACAATGTTAATCTGTATCATTGACTGAGAAGCAAATGCAACATCAAGTCAGCGTCACCACAGAACTGTCTACAGAGTGAAGAAGGTGAATTAACCCAACTAGCTGATTCGACTTTTTGTTAAAGCTTAACTGGATACAAGCACTCTCTGGGGTCTCCCTTTACATTAAAGTCAATACAGTTCTTCAGATTAAACCACTGTAACACTAACAAGGAGGAGGGTACAATAATGTGGTCACGTTACGATGTTGTGAGTGAGTGACAGCTGGAGCCATGTAGGTCACTGTGACAGGTTGACTTCTTAAACATCACCTGTACAGGTGTGCTGTAAGCCTGGCTAATGAGTACTGAGCCACTGGAAACCCAGTGACATCGCAATAAGGCAAATGTGACCTGTGACCTTTTATTCCACTGTTATAGATGCATATACATCAGCTGACACTGAATAAGTAAATGAGCACATTTTGTTTTCACTTTTTTTTCTTAAAAACAATAAATTGAATTCTGTTTTTGGATGAACTGTAACACTTTAAGACTTGGACAAACTTTTATTGTACATGCAATAAACTTGTGCTCCCTTTGCCCATGGAAATCCATAATCCATTAACACCATATACAAAAAGGATATTTGCTCTCATCCCAAATAAACAATGGACCTACAATCAAGCAGCAAAGCCATGCCTTTATTGATGTGGTTAGGTCTTAGCTGGATGTAGGATCATCTCGACAGGTGTATGAGAGCAGGTTGATCTTAAAACTGTCCCCCATTAGGGTCAACTGGTTAAAGGGTTAAAGCAAAGCAATAAAACCAGGAGCCTTTGAGGTAAACACCAACAAACTAAAACCTGCTGCTCATGAACACTGTCATCTGTCAGACATGTCTAATCATGCTCTCCATTTATTTTGTATTGCACATCGCTGAATGTGACCACAAGGAAAAGGATGGATGTAAAGTGGTGGTAAATAGTCATCAAACCATGTGATCACAAATAGTGCAAGTCCTTAGTTTTAGACATAATCTGTAAAAAGGAATTTTGCATTTTTTCACTCATGCATGAAAAAAAGGCTACAATTCTTTAAAGTGCCCAAAACAGCAAAGGTTAAATTTATGTCAGTTCCCATGTAGGGTGTGAAAAATATACCAGAACACTTATAGACTTCCAGAATCTGTCAGCACAACAAACACTGAAGTAAGTAGGCTAAACAACGACTGAAATAGAAATGGATCAGATTTTTCATCATAACTTGGCATGCACTCAGGGGAAAGGGGGTGGACTGCGAAATAAGCACTCAAGTAGGATAGCTTATGAAAGAGAAATGGAAATCATTTCAAAGATACGTTTAATATTCTTGGAATGAGTTTTTTAAAAAGTGAATACAATAAAAATGGTCGATTTTTACTATAGTTTCATTATAAAGGTTTACCTGTTATCAGGGATGTTAGCCCTGTATCAGAGCAAAAGTAATATAAAATGAAGATAACACGTGCTCTGACACTGGTGCCAGTGGAGATAAAGCAGTGATAACATTAATATTCATCGAACATATTCATATTGTCTGTATCGTAACAATATAACACAGACAACATTATGATCCCATAAGATAATCCCGGGAAACTTTTATGAGCATCGTCAATTTGTTTTTGTAATTTTCCTGCCTGTAAACTGGAATATTGATCCCTATTCGATTAATAAGAACTTCCTGCTTTGCTACCAGACAGTCAGTCTAGCATCCAGCGAACAAATAACTCCTCACCTTGTTATTTATTTCTGGCAACATGCTGTGTTATCAGCCTCGACAATCCAAAAACAAAGGAGAAATTACGAAATCCAAGTCATTATATCCAACTCTGTCCGTCCAACCTCAAAAACAAGGCGCACTTTCCAAAAGTCCAACTTCGTGATGAACACTGAATCAACACTGATGAGGAAAATCCCGATGACTGATCAGATTCCCACAACCCAAAGCTGCCGTACTCCCGGTTTTACGCGCACACGGTAAATGCACTGTCGTCAGAGAGGAGATTAGCCCGCGAGACAAGCTGTTGTGCCGTGACGCGTTCTGCTAAGACACCGGAGGAGCCACCTGTTCAGGTTTCTGCCGCTGACAGCTGGGGCTGTCCCGATATAGATTTGTTGGTTTTTTTATCCGCTTGCTGTCGTCCACCTACACCATGCGGTGTGACTGATGCGCTCTCCAACACCGACGCTGTGCAGCGAGGGCTGCACCAACGCACGCACGTACTGGCCACAATGCTCGAGCTCACTTCAGGTACTGTAAATGTTTTGTAGACTATTTTCAAAGTGAGGTCCAGAAACCTCTGCGCTGTCGAAAGCGCGCAAGTAACGCACGGTCACGGTCTCACCGTCGTTCTTCAAAAGTCATCTTTTAGATGAGTCCTTATCTTTAAGTGACACGCACACGCGCGATGTGTTTTCCACAGTAGCTACATTCAGATAAATCCAGCAGGTTTACTGGATTAAAACTTTTATTTTATTCCCTTTGTGTCTTTCTGCCAACATTAATTAAAATTAAGCAGTTCTGCTAAAATCTGCCATGTTTTACAGTCCTGTGCCATTTGTGTGTGCACTGCAGGGTCAAGGAGTTGATAAAAACTAAAATCTCAGCTTCTTGAGCAAGATACTAAACCTCAAGTTGCTCTCTGATTATCGTAGTGTGAATGATAGATACAAAGCAATTAGGCTTGGGTGAATGAGTGGAGTTGTACCAAGCCCTTTTAGTGTTCAAGTAGAGCAGAAAAGTGCTGTATAAGAAGTATTCTATAAAACAGAATGTCAAAACAGTGATTAAGGCACTCAACGCATTTCAACACATTTGTTAGCCTTAGCACACTTTAAAGGAACTTCATGAACCTAGGGCTGCCACAATTAGTCGACTAGTCACGATCAGTCGACTATCAAAATCGTCAACGACTGATTTAGTAGTCGAAGACCGAGAAGGCCGGAAGTGCGAGGCTTGTGAAATGGGACGGTCTAGCCTTCAGATTTGCGTCACCGCTGTGTCGGTGGAGTTTAATAAACTAACTAAAATATAACAGCACACTGGAGTAAATTCTTGACCATCTCACACTTCTGTTTAATTTTCTGTTTGACGTTTATTCAGCTGTGTGAAAATCCCAGAGGAACCCACCTGATGGATTAATAAAGTTTTATTTAATCTAATAATCTAATAACTTTAATCTCAGCCAAACCGACTTACTCCAGAACAAACAAAACACCGAAAAAAGCCAAACAATTACATTTTTAAGTTATCTAAGTGACTTATATATCATGTTTAACCTGAGTAGCGAAAGACAGCGGTGGGTCTGAAAACGATGGAGTCCACTGCTCTCACCAGCTCGAGTGACCATTGAACCCCCCGGCTAGCTATCGAGCTAGTGGGTAACAGACGTCTCCGAAAACGTCGGAGCACTTTTGCAAATATGTGGTGTCTTGATAAACTGAGCAGATATTTGAAGTTTACACAGCTACATTCTCACCTGAAAATATGTTAAACGTTTATTTTGTGACACAGGAAGATTAATAAGAGTAATATTAAAACTTAGCAGCAGCCGCCATTTTTGGAAACTTAAATTGGCTGGGCCGCGCTATGAATTTGATAACCACAATTTAATACGCATTTGTAATGACGCTAGTTCAGTTTACAATAGGGTTCATTCGCTCAGTCAGCAGGTGGCGGTATCCTCGTACAGCTCGATAGCTAGCCGGGGGCTAGGCTCACTAGAGCCGTGAGAACACCGGACTCCCAGCAAATCGTTTTCAAACCCACCACAGTCTTTCGCTACTCAGGTTAAACATGATATATAAGTCACTTAGATAACTTCAAAATGTTATTGTTTGGCTTTTTTAGTATTTTATTTGTTCCTGAGTAAATCGGTTTGGCTGAGATTAAAGTTATAGTTTTTACACAGCTGAATAAACGTCAAGCAGACAGCTGATTATCAGAAGTGTGAGATGCTCGAGAATTTACTCCAGTGTCCTGTTATATTTTAGATAGCAAGGAGTTTATTAAACTTCACCGAAACAATCTGCAAATTTCATTAAAATTTAATAAACTATCATCTTGTCTTTATTTTTAGTTAGCACATACCTTAAACACTTAAAGCTGTAAGCTAATGATAGTTATATAAGAGCAGATGCTGCTGGTGCAATAAGCTGTACGTTTTACGTCCAATGGATGATGATCTGATTAGTCGACTAATCGCAAAAATAATCGGTGACTAGTCGACTATTAAAATAATCGTTTGTGGCAGCCCTACATAAAACCCAGAAGAAATAGCAATGAACTTTAATTTCACCTTGACACAACAGTTACGTGTTTTGAACCCTGACTGACATATGAAACACATCTTACCCTTCAAAGTCATATTAGAGCATGGGGCCCTTTCACAACAGCCATTTTGACAGTTCATGGCCAGGTAAACTCAGGTAAACTATCATTTATTACACCGAGCCAAAAAAGACACGATTAAAACGTTTAATTACCTTTGTTTACCCTGCTGTAAAATGTCAAAATGGCTGCTGTTTACAACAAAACAAAACCTATTTGCATCATGTTTATCTCACGATGCAAATGTAAGACGAGATTATTTGCTTTCCAATGACTAATCCACACTGCAGGAGGGAAACGACTCAGTTGCTCCATGTGCTGATTAGCCCAGAACCAGTACAAGAGATGAATATGATAAGACGACAGCAGTTATGCAACAACAGCGGCTACTTCAGTAATCAGCTTTGGGAATGAGCATCTATTGAGGAAGCTGCTGCTACTACCCTCATTATACTCTTATCTGTTCTCTTCTCTTATTTCTCTTGCTGTATTTGTTTAGTCAGACATACAATCCTGTTTCCAAAGACGTTTAAATGCTTGAAATTAAGCCGACAATGACAACTGGAAAATTAGATAATGCAAAGCTCACAAATTCAGATTTCTAGGCAAAAGGTTAGTAACATGACTGGGTCTATAACAGAACAATTACAAGGGGCTATGGATGAAAGAGCCAGGGTAGCATCTGCGATACTAGCAGGTAGCTAAAATTCTATATAAAGCAGTTATTTAATATACTAAATTCCCAAATACCTAGAGTGTAGTTCAAATAAAATGTCAGACAGTACAGAAAGATGCTCTTATCCTTACAATCTTTCACTTTAGACCAGGGGTGTCAAACTCAAATACACAGTGGGCCAAAATTCAAAACTGGAACAAAGTTGCGGGCCAACATTAATATTTATTGAAAAAAAAATCTTCCTCCAGATATAAGAATTAATCTTTTCTTATGGACTCAAATAAGTTTTGCTGAAAAACTGAATATGGAACAAGCAAAGCTTAATACTAAACAATATATATATTAGCTGTATAATACCAGTAGGCCAGCTCTAATAGTAATCTGGTATGGCTTCGCGGGCCAAATGTAATTAGGCTGAGGGCCAAATTTGGCCCGCGGGCCAGAGTTTGACACCTATGCTTTAGACAGTAACCTAGCATCTCATTTTGAAATCAAGCTGTATGATAAATAATGCTGAATAATCTTGCAGCATTATTTTTGGACAATGACCAAATATGAAGACGGTGCTACAAATGATAAGTTAAGGTTTAGAGCTGAACCACTGAGAGTATTTGTCCCCTGTTGGTGGAGAAGCCATCCAAGAGGGAGGTGAACATAGTGACAGTGAACACGCGGTCCTCTCAGAGGTGGAAGGACTCCTTTAAGTCTCATTAATATTGACAAAACTCATTACCATGCATCTGTACTGCAGCATGACTGGAAAAGGGGGGTTAGATGAGAATATTGACTTCACTCTCATGTGCATGCTATAAATAAAAGCAGCTTAGCCAAGCATAAAGACTAGAAACGAGATGAAACAGCTATCTTGACTGCACATAGAGGACTGTAAACCTTGCCACAGTTATCCTGGAAGAGCATTCAAGCAGCTTCTATTTGGTCACCCAGGTGACAACACATTAGACACCGCATGAGAGCACCCGAAGTAAAAAACTCAGATATGGAACCATGAGAAGAGAAAAATCAAGAAACAAAGGATCACAGTTTATTTACGGGTGTCATAGCACAAAATGTAAAGCCTGTGAGCATTTCTTTAAAAGAAATCAATAAAAACAAAAATAAATTCTAACTAAAAACACATAAGTGGGCGTGGCTGTCTGGAGAATGGAAACAAATGATTGCCTTTAGTCCCATGTAGGCAGTCCTGTTGCTAAATATACCTCTGGGTTGACCCTCCTGTTCCTACCCCAGCAGCAGCCATGGAGGAGGCTAAAACCACAGCAGGCAGGTGAGGTCCCGTCTTCCCACATAGCACATCTCCTCCATGCTGTCACAACCGCAGCCTCAACGACATCTCAACCTCTAGACACTATTCCCATCCAGAGGTGCCGTAACAACAGATGGCCTCTTGTTTGAGGAGCGAATGAAAAGATTATGATTGCAGTGATGATACCAGGCCTGCATTTCCAGGAGGTTTTTGGTCTAGTTGAACTCCATTCGTTAAAAAACAAAAAATTCTCCAACTTGACAGAACCTCAATGCTACAAACCTAAGCGATGATAAGTTTCCATAAACGATAAGTTCCCTGAAAACTTCTTGTGACTCTGAACAGTACTCCTCTACAATCTGCACCTTGCTTCATCGAGTTATTCGTTTAGACGAGGTTATATTCCAAACCTCTGTGGTTTCTTCTCTGTCAAGTATTTTTCTCTGCCCCGGGTTTTATCCAGAACAGAGAGGCAGACTGCCGACAGACACTGAGAGGATGCTATTGCTTTGTGCGGTTGCTATTATGAGTGAGGGAGTGCTCTCTGTCTGCTGCTGCCAGTGACGTATGGATGGGACTTGACTGGGGACCCATCCTGAGCCGGAGACAAAGCAGCAGGGGCCTGGCACTGACTTCGCCGTAAAAGAGGCCTCTGGGAGTGAAGGACAGGGGGAGGGAAGTGGTGAGCTGGGACTAGACGGAGGAGAAAAGACAGGTACAGAGCTCATCATCCTCCCAGGTGGGCACTTCGTGGGGAAGTCAGATGGGGAGGTGGTGCAGCTCTAATGGCCCTCCCGTGTGGCTCAACAGATGCCTGCAACTTTCCTCTTCCTTCTCACTTGTCACTGTATCCTGGAGACAAAGACAACGGGGATGTTATATCCCCCTGCCTGCTTCTCCTTATCAACCCCTCCGTCTCTTCTACTCTTCTACACCTCTATAGCTGCTTTACTTGCTGCACAAACCCCTGTGAGATGCTACAGTCTTGCTAACAAACAGCTTAGCCGCCCCACCCTCCTGTAGCTACCCCCGGCCTCCTGCCTGCTACACACAACAGCAGAAACAGCAGAGCCCACAGCAGGACAGGAGTCAAATGCTGACTATAGCTTTTTACTGCAGATAGTCATTGGGTAACCAAGTGTTCTAATTATCTCTCTGTATTTCTTTTTAATTTATTGCTGATGATTAAATGATTTATCGGAGGAGCTCTCTATTTAAAGTGCAGTTATTAGGGAGGTAAGAGTGCAACAGTTCATATTAAATGTTGCAGTCATACCAAGTCACACCCCTCCACTAAAAATAAATCTGTAAATCACCGTGTTTTGGTGACAGGAAAAATGTTGCTATTCCTGTAGCATGAAGCACCAGGGTACTGTATTCCATTACTGCTCAGTCAGCCAGTTGGGACACTTGAGGTACAGTAGCTGCTGTATCACGCCTCTCATCCTGTATTCTCTTATCCTGTATTAGTTCATTCATTTGCCCCTCAACCAGCTGGATCAGTCGTATAACTAGGCTACACCTTTTTAATGTCTCTGATCTGGATAGAACGAACAGTAAGTCTGTTAAGTCATGACCAACCTGCCACCTCTGACTGCAACCTGGTGCCTTACATGCTGTTGGGCCTTTGGCTAATCGCTGCCAGGTGCAGGCAAATTGAAAGAAGATGAGTTATCGGCCAAAACAGACCGTGTCAGTGTCCCCTCCCACATGGCAGAGAGGTATGTGGGTAGTGTGACCCGGCTGGCAGGTGCAATGCAGCATCTGCGGTTTTAGACGTCTCAGTAACAGCATGTCACCATGTGCAATATGGGTCAAGTTCACAAGGTGGCACAACCACATACACTTTAGTCACACAGGTGATTATAAACTCACTTGTAGCATACGTTATATGTAAACAGTTTTTGTGCAAAAGTGCAAATTTTGCAAAGGTGTTGTGGCTACGATCCGCAGTCTGTTAAACCTACTGTGGAAATGAATGAGTTCTTTTCTGAAGAACAATAACGATGTCGTCACTGAGTCGCTGCATTAAAAGAGCATCTGATAATCTGTTTTTATTAAAGTAATTACAATCAAGCCACATTCTGAATATTAGCCCGCTCAGCCCCATTCTCTATAAGGAGAAAAGCTAGGAGTGACTAGGAGTAAAGCTGAAAATTAAGCAGTTTCCAGGCAAGCGAAATTTTATTAGGAACGTGGAGAGGCTCTCTCCAGCCGGGTGAAGAGGATGAGACAAAAACAGGCAAATAACCTCAAGTCGACAACAGAAACACAAGCCACCGTTGTAGTAAAATATTGTCTAAATTTGGAAAAATATCTGCCCTGTTCGACAAAAACATCCTGCAATCAAAGTCAACTGAGCAGATTTGTCCTGATGAATAAATTAATGAATTGATTAATAATAAGGAAATATCAATGAGGATATTTTCCAATAATGGGGACATTTTGTGGTTAGCACTGTTGCTTTAGACTAAAGTCTTGTTTTTTGTCCTGAGTGGGATTTCTGGCTTTCTCCCAGAGGTTCGGTTAATTACCAGTTTGAAATAGACTGAAGGTGTGAGGTGCTACCTGTCTACCTGCCCCTCCTCTCACCCCTCGACAGCCGGGATACGCTGCAGCTCCTCCAAACCCTGAACTGGATAAGCCTTTAAAGCAAACCAGTGAATATTTTCTAATGTTTAACCTCCTAAGATCCGAACTCTTCCACAGCTTGCATTTTTTATTTCTCTTTGCTATTTGGGCATATTGGGGCCCGATGAATGTAAAAACAAAGAATTACCAGATTTTTTTTTTTTACCTTATTTTTGTTTTTATGAAAAATCAGAGCCACATATGAGGATATTCGTTTAAAATTTTGATAGAACAGTAGCAGCATAATGTCCTTGTCAGTGGATATCAGGCCCTTGTAGAGCAAAATTGAGTATTTTAGTCTAAATAACCCAAAATGGGATGTCCACATATGTGGATGCCAGGTCCTAGGAGGTTAAGTTGTAACGTATGTCATAAAATAGCAAATAAAAGCAAAATCAAAGACAAACACGAAATTAAACGGCACTATGTGATATGATTTCATGATATGATCTGAGGCTAACAAATCGTGATGAGTCAAAAGATTCTGACAAAAAGCTGCTGAACTCTCTTCAAATACATAATATTTATTTTACTTCAATGTTGTATTGTTGTGATTTATATGTTTGTGTTGGGTGTTCGATGGTTGTGGAGGCTGACCTACTACTTCATATTTGTGTCAACTGTGCTGTCGGGACCACCTACATGTATAATCCTCCCATGCACTATAATACAATCTTCATCATTTCATGTACTGTAATAACCACAAACAGATATACAAGAGCTTCCTGTCTGCCTCCTTTAGCAGACAGACTGTCACAGAAAACACCAGAATTGGGCCACAGGTCATTTTTCTGTGGCCTTGATCGGAGGTTGATGGAATTATTATACTTCCCCATCGTGGCACTGACAGATAAACCCCTCACTGTTTGAGATTAATCTAACATACAGACTGAATGCTTCCACCCTTGTTGAATGCCTCAACACAGAAAGAAATCCTAAAGATTTTAACAGATTTTAAAAGGCCGATTGTACTGATGCCCTACAACTACAAGAATAAAAACATAAAACATATTCTAGCTCAGTAACAGTCGATAGCCTGGCTGGGTTTAGTCTCATCAACACTGATTGGATCCAGCTTTGGATACTCCGAGCTCTGTTGTTCTGTTCACATCAAAACTAAATATTTTGGAGATATGCAATGCATTCAAGTTAAAAGTGATGATGTCTCTACAGCAGTTACAATACAATTACAATACAATACAATTTTATTTATATAGCACATTTAAAAACCCGAAGGCACACCAAAGTGCTTCACAGTAATATACGAGAGTCAACATAAGTCAATAACAGGGTACAAATCGGGCACAAGCACAGACAGGATAGAGGCACTAACAGACCAGGAGAGTTAGATGAATACAAAATATGCTAAGAAGACAAAAACAGCAGTAAAATTAATTTTAAAAAAATTAATAATATCTAATAAAAGATTTAAAAGTTTAAAATTTAAAAGATTTAAAAGGGTAAAAATGGTGTCTTACTAAAGATTGTATCAGTTCTACTGATACAATCTCTAGTAAGACACCATAGCCTATATTTATCTTATTCTTTCTAAATTAATATAGAGCTGGAAGTCTTACCTCATGAATTATTCTTTCATCTAAGATCTGCGGCACTCCTTCCCTGGAATGAGCCCTGACCCAGGGCCCCATGTCTGGCTCGGACCGCTGCACTGTTATTTCAATAAACCCAATAAGATGAAATTAATTGTCCTGCTTGTGAGGCAGCTGAGGCGTAAAATGTTTGCAGGTGCATGTGCGTGTCAGAGTTCAGCTCTATAATCAAAATGTGTGTGTATGTTTCGCTGCTAAATATGTTTACAACACCGCAGGATTGACCCCCTGTCGTGTGCAGTGCAGGCGCTGACCTAAATGCCCCAGACTCTGCCCTGCCAGGTTTGAGAACCTGAGGATGGAGTCGGCGCGCTTGTGCCATCAGACCTGTGTGAGTGATGATGGCCTGACATCTCTGGCAGCTCTGTGACCACAAACCTTGTCTACAAATGGGTCTAATGTTGCGCCAAGTGAGCTATAATCTCCAGGCAACACAGCATTTAATTTTCCATTTTCAGCTTTCCTAGAAACCATCCCCTCCTTTACTTTCTAATCATCAGTTGGCAAGCTAAGTTATGGTAACCCACCAACCAGCCAACCTTTTTGTGTCCCAGTGGTGAGACAAAGTTGAGCCTTATCACCTAGGTAAGATCAACTGTCCACTTCTGACCCCAAAGTACTTACTCTCCTGTCACCTACCACAACAAGCCTTTGCACCACCCGGGTACAAAGCAGCCAATGTTTGAGCTAGACTAAGACAGACAATATACCGCCTTCAAAGTGTATCATTACTAGGGCTGCCACGATTAGTCGACTAGTCACGATTATGTCGACTATCAAAATCGTCAACGACTGATTTAATAGTCGACGTGTCGTTTGAAGCTTTGTAAGATCACAAAAGACGCAGGAATAAGTAGCAGGATTTAAGAGTGTAATAACGGACTGAAACAGAAGATGGCAGCACTGCATGTACAAGGATGCCAGCTGCCGTTAAACACCAAAGAAGAAGAAGCTCTGTCCCAGAATTCATAGCGCGGCCCTGCTCAGTTTCCAACAATGGCGGCAGCTAGTTAGTTTAAATATTACTCTTATTATTCTTTCTGGGTCACAAAATAAACGTTTAACATGTTTTCAGGCGAGAATGTAGCTGTGTAAACCTCAAATATCTGCTCAGTTTATCAAGACACCACATATTTTCAAAAGCGCTCCAACGTTTTCGGAGACGTCTGTTACCCACTAGCTCGATAGCTAGCCGGGGGCTAGGCTAACTAGAGCCGTGAGAACACCGGGAAATCGTTTTCAAACCCACCGCTGTCTTTCGCTACTCAGGTTAAACATGATATATAAGTGAAATTTAAAAACTATCATCTTGTCTTTATTTTTAGTTAGCACATACCTTAAACACTTAAAGCTGTAAGCTAATGATAGTTATATAAGAGCAGATGCCGCTGGTGCAATAAGCTGTACGTTGAATGGATGATGATCTGATTAGTCGACTAATCGCAAAAATAATCGCCGACTAGTCGACTATCAAAATAATCGTTTGTGGCAGCCCTAATCATTAGCACAAATTGCAGGATTTAATCTCATGGCTCGCATGATGGATGCAAACAATGAAGAATGAAACATTCATTGAGTCCTTCCCCATTTCTACAGGTGTATACTGACACACTCTGGCTAGCACAGGCGTGGCTTAAAGGTAAATCCTGATTAATGTGATCCTGATTATGTAATTCAATTACAAGCTTTCATGAGAGGAAGTGCAATTATAATTACATAAATGATCATCATAGTAAAAAACACAAATACTTATTATTAGTGGGGGTTTTAAAACACTTTTCATTTTCAGCCAACAGTGAAGTTTGAATTAGCTGCTTCAATCAAAACTGTGCAAAACTACTAGATGATTTAAAGTAGTCACATCTCATATTGTTAGATATTGTATTATACTGTAAAACTGTGTAGGAATCAGTGAACCAATCGCAACAAATGTGTCCTTTTATATAACAATATTTTAGATTAGACCAGATTACACAACAATTCTCCTGGGCCTATGGAGATGGAACGAAAGGGTGCGATGGGGGAGGACGTTGGCATACCCTGCAGCTCGGTACTGCATGACTCACTGTTAAAGGAAAACAGACACTTCATGCAACTAAACCAGACACTCATTAACTAAACTCCCTGGGTGGCTGTTTACACAGCATTCTTTGTAGATCCAATTAATGTTTATCAGCCGAGGAGTGTTCTGGCCTCTTGATCCTCTCCGGGGCAGCATCGCTACACCTCCTCACCATTGTGAAATTTAGCTGTGACATGGTGGCCTAACCAGGATCACACCTTGGCAGTATGAGACCTGCCCAGCTTGCAGGAACCAGTGGGAGGAATAGCAATCGCTGGCAGAAATGAAAATGTTGCTATGGCTGGAACTATTTTGGTGATCATGGAGATTCACATGTTGACACAAGTGAGAGCCATGTGACAAACAAGCCGCAGGCCGTTCAGTTGGCACACATAACATCTTGCATGCATAAACATAAACTCGAGGGAACACAGTGCAGGAAAGCAGATACGCAAACACGCTCGCAATGAGAAACAAGAAACGAGAGTTTGATTAGGACATGATTAGAATTAAGCTCATCGTACTTCAGATGTAATTTACGCGCACAGTCAACTTTGCAGTAAAGTGACAGTGTGAACTCTGTGCTCGCTGACATCGATATCAGCCTGTCATTCAGAAGAGGTGAACCCTATGTCTCTCTAAGTGACCGGCTTTTATTCAGGGGTCCGGTGTCATCAAGGAACAAAGCAGTGATGAGAAACTCTATCGGGGCAAGGTTCATTAGAATAATAGGGTGGCACACTCCTTATTCCACATTCTGTGGAGGTGGCTGACCAGGTGCAATGCAGTGAAGCATGTCAAGAAGTGCAAGAAATATAATCTTAATCTAACGTAGTCTGCTACTGTGTTTTTATACAACAAATTCTTATGCAGGCATTTCAGTGCTAAATTTAAAATGCAGATCTGCTATTCCAATGACACTATTTAATGTTACAACTTTATTCAGCTAATTCATGAAACATGGGGTAAGAAATCTCTTAACATAGAGATGTGCATGTGCATGAAGCTCCCAGTATAAGGCAAACATTGAGCTTCAGTAACGGGATGAATGTCCATATGTAAGTCATATATGTCCAAGTACTAGAGGTGGGAATCACCATACATCCCACGATACGATATTATCACAATACTTAACGCACGATACGATATTATTGCAATTTTTTACAAATATTTTGCGATATTCAGATTCTGTACATAAAGGTAAACTTTATCAATATTCATTTTCTCTAATATCAAAGTCTCACACTCAGTCTTTCTCTCATTTCAGTTTTATTGTTGACAAACTGAACGGTTTGTATTACAGTCTAGTCCAACTTAACTGAATCAACCATCTGGTAAAATTATAGCTATTCTGAACTATGCAGTTTATGAAAACTATGCAGCCCCTTCAGCAACTGAAGAATTTGAAAGTAAATTAAAACAAAATATAATTTTACATTAAATAAAAAAGTTTTAAACTTAATTAAAATAAAACATGTCTTAAATTAAAATAAGTAAACTGTCACATTTGGACAGTGAAGGAATGTCAGGATTGTTGCTCAGAAAAAGGATCAACATGCTCTGAAGTCAGAGCACAAAAACCTTTTTTGTAACAAAATATCGATTTCTGCTGTCCCTGTATCGATACATTATTAGCAAACAAAATATCACCATGCTACACAGTATCAATTTGTTCCCCCACCCCTACCAAGTACATGCATGAGTCACTGTGAGATATAAAAAGCATTCTTAAATGATCAAGTGGACTTGAGCAGTGAGTCATAATATACAAAAGCTGCAAACTTGAAAAGACACTGCCTGCTCCAGTCTCAGCAAGCAGCTGCTTGCGTCCGTATTTTGCAATGACGCAAATGCTTCGCATCGATAGCCTAACTTAGAAAACCATCTTTTGAACTGACACCCTAACCGAGGAGTCCGTCCGTGGCAGCTTCAAATGATGCCTCAGCTACCACCCTATCAAATATCTCACTGATGATCAAAGATTTTTCAGCCTTCTTATGTTGGGCATCTTTTAGCTCAACAACCTGTGGGGAGTTTTATTGCTAATTAATAAGGATATCTGTTTGAGGGGCCTTTTTTAAGTGTCGGGATCAAAGAATAAGAGGAGCCATGATAGGATTAAACAAGGATGCGTTTAGCTGACCCACTCTGCAGTATGCAGTAATCCACATGGAAGACACAAACCGAGCTTGGCTTGGTTGTGCTGTTTTAAGTGACGATGGGCTTTCTTATTGCTGTGATTTAGCCCTCTCCACAGGTCATTAAATTCCCACTCTCTCAAACCCAACACACACACATGCAATATCAATCTGGTGTCCCCAATTCCCCAAATTCATATGTTCTCTCGTTTGTTTCTCCACCTTGCTCATCTATTTTCTTTATCAAAATATCCCAGCTTTACTTAAAAATAGTCTGAATGACGCTGAACCCAGGATGCTTTACAGAAAGACAACAGTGAGCATGATCTTTGTTGCATTAAAGGATGCAGTAATTTCTCCTCCACTGGTCTTTGTCCACTATTGGCAAGGAGGTCCAAACTGTATTAAAGGTTTAATCAACAGTAACTGTAAAAGTGTCCGATAGGAGCTCAGCGAGGGAGGTCTCAGGTGCTTTGAAACACACTAATCCCTTCATGCAGAAGGGAGGGGGTGGGCGAATCAGTCCACCCCTGCATGAATGTGTCCTTGCAGGGCACAGTTTAAAGCTGTGGAACTTTCCAGGAAGAAGAGATGATGGGGTTAACACAGGTGTCAGCGCGGAAAGCTTCCGATATGGGACGCGTGTAGCGTCATAACTATTTGCCATCGAGTAGTTTTGCTCTTCCCAGCAAATGGGAATAGAGCACATCTCTCAGATGCTTCCATGGTGCAGGCCAAGAACTTTACAAGGGAGAGCATGTTCCCCAATAAATCACTTCTGCTGAGAGCACACAATCACCCAAATAACATTTATTTAATGGCCCGCAGATGAACTCAGGGTGTTTGGTTACTTGGAGGCCTTCCGTCACCCCACAAAACCTTGGCAACAACAATAACTTATGTAATACATTAAGCTTTCATGATGGCAAAATTAAAAGAAAAAAAAAACCCTCAAGATTTAGTATATTGAAATAATAAAGCACAGTGGTAAGGCGAATTGCTGTTTCCATACCTTGATCAGAAGGGGAAATGTGCATTTTCTCTCCTTTAAAAGCTTATCCAGCTTATTTTTGGGGCCGTTTCTGTTCAAAGAAAAAAAGATAACAACATAAACCTGCTGCTTTATCAACTGCAGATTAAACTACTCTTCAGTTATGCCAACGCATATTGATTCATCTTTCAGAAGCATAAGTCTTGCACAAATTATTGTCATCCTTGTTGCCAACATGTTTGCATACTGTGACGTTTGTTTTTTCTTACAGCAGACACAGATGCGGACTCTTCCTCAGCAGCTTACTGCGTACACTACACTGACACCTTCTGGACACAAGTTTGTCTTTTATTAAACACATTCAACTCTTCCTCCAGTTCATTCATAAAACTGAAAGTATCACTAGGATTAGATAGCTTTATCGGTAAACAGGGAATGTAAAGAAGAGACTCTAAATCCCATTACGAACTAAAAACGTCTACGTTAACTCTTCATGGGCATTTATTTACTTCTTTATATATTTAACTAAATGCAGAGTGCACAGCATTACATACCACAAACTTCTAAAAGAGGACCACACAAACCTTTTCTCCGAAGACTTGTTCGGCGCGCTCATGTTGACGTGATCAGCAAGGTGGCGTTGATGAAGCGGTTATGCGCGGCATGCCCGCTAGTCAGGTTTTTAGGCGGTAATAACAAACGGCTGGCAGCCTTCGTGCTGTCGTAGTTACCACCACCGGCTTATCCCAAACACAATGCCTGTTGTACACTAAGTGCTCACTGACAGTGTTGTTCTCCCTTTTTTCTGACGTAGGCGCTTAGTTGCACGAGCGCGCCCGTGTGAGAGAGCACGAGACAAAGGGAGAAGAGGACACCCGCTGAGCTATACGTTTCCCATATAACAGCACTCAGTGACCATACCGGTGTCGTAGCACGGCGTTAAGGAGGGGCCGCACGTTTGGACGCAGGATGGTTAGCCTACTTTTATATGTCTACAAAGATACAAATTCTTTCTAAAAAGAGTCCAAATTTCAAAAGAAACTAGTGCTGTTCATGTTTACCTGGTTACCATGTTTCGTTTTAGCCCTTTGAATAAAATATTAAAATATTTCCGCTAAGTAATGTGATAAATAAATAGAAAGAATAATGCAGAATTTGTCTCTGTAGTTCAGAATAACTCTCTTCATTCAAAGTCCAAACAGAGCACTAGTGATGCGCGAATCATGAACGAATCGTTCAATACTCGAGAATCACTTTACTGACTCATGAATCATGATTCACAAGCCCAACTGACTCATCCCTGTTGCTGTTAGCAGCAATGTATCTAGCTTATAATTGAAATTGTGGAGAAAAACAACATCCAGTATCTTAACAAAAGCATTTCTGCTCTGAACTGGAAGAAAAAAACCCTGAGTAGAAGCTCACATCAAGAAAACAACTCCTCTGTTCACAGTAGCATCGCTCTGCTAACATGCTAACAGCACATTTGAGCTACTCACCCCCTCCCTCCTGTGCTGAATCATAGAGCGAACGAATCACTCACTCACTCACTCACCCCCTCCCTCCTGTGCTGAATCATAGAGCGAACGAATCACTCACTCACTCACCCCCTCCCTCCTGGCTCACAGCTTCTTCTTCTTCTTGGTTGGCAACCAATGTTAAGGCGCATTACCGCCCCCTGGCTCACATTTCAGTGGACATATAGATGAGAAAATATTTAACAAATTTAAGCAAAATACTAATAAAATAAAAAATTAACAAAATAAATGTTTATTAAGCAATTTTGATAGGAAATTGCTTAATTTTTGAAATTTTTGCTCTTTTTTTCTCTAGCAGTAGGATCTACACGAAAAGAGAAACAAATTAAGTTTGAGTGAAAATGTACATTTTTTGCACTCTCTGGTCAACTGACTCAGCGAAGCAAATGACTCAAAAATTCGATTCACTTTGGTGAGTGACTCATTAAAACTCGATTCAGTAAAAAGAATCAAATTTACCATCACTACAGAGCACTTCTAATAAGCAAGCAGGCACTAGCATAAGCCCACACCTGCCGCCCAGTACAAACATGCAGACACCCAGTCTACTGAAGACTGGTGGCAAAATCGAGCATTCTTATTTGCTTGCAATGTCATGTTTTCTTGAAATATATTTAATTAAAAACAATTTTTGAAATTACTTTTTAGGGGCATATATTGCCTTATCTTTTATTCTCTTGTGTTGTTTATTAATGAAAATCACAGGCTCTAAATCTATTGTCTTAATTTAAGGAAATGTTTGTCCAGCGGGGGAGTGGTGACCTTAATGGCCACCCCCACAACCACCACTACCACTGGCTACCTAACACCAGGGCTTTGTAAAAAGACCCACTGGGTCGGAAAGTGTTCAAACTTGTTTTTACAAGCTGACTGTGGATTTGTATAACTCCACAAACATTACATGTTTTTGTACTAAAGAACGCAAATATTTCTGTTCTCTGTCATGAGCGAGATGGGGAACCAAACCAGTACCATTCTTGCAGAAGTTCTGTTTGTGCAAACTTCCAAACAGTTTCAAATGCAATGTGGTCTAAAGCACTTATTTTAGCTACAAACTGAGGCAGCTAATTTGAAAGCTAGTCAGTGCTGTTCTGCTACTAAATGAGAACAAAGAAGTCTGTGTTTCTCTTGGGAAAAGAACCGAGCAATATTATTTTTGCCTTTTCGTTTCATTTTTAGATAGTGAACAGAAAGCTAATTTGACTGCATGCAGATGTACATAAATGCTCTTGGCTTGACAGAATGTGAATAGTATTTTCACACATCTTAAAATGACTTGGGAAAGAGAACCAAAGGACAACTTTTTTTAAAATAAAGTGGTTTATTTAGAATAATCAAGGCAGCGACACAGCACCAATCAGATGGAAACATTCAGACATCACTTTAGTTCTGCACAGTGGTTTTCTTTCACGTGTGACCAGCTTATTCTTCTGTTATTATATGCAGCAATTACCGAAGCACCATTTAAATATTTACATGGAAGCAAAATCCCTTTCTTTTATCATGTGTATACTGCAGCAGGGATTATTGTCACTCATATAGCATGTTAATGAATAACTGTTCTGAACTGGTACATATTTACTGCATAAGTCGTCAAAGAAGTCTAAATGAAATCAGTCTTTTCAAAACTTTCCTTCAGGAGGTTAATTAACTTTTCTTTTTCACAGGGGGAGCATCTCGAATAGGCCTCTTAAATAAACAGTTTTGTCTTTCTTTATTTTGCTTTCCAAGTCTCAGTCAGCATCTGTTAGCTTGTACATACCTGCAGCTGTTCTAAATTTACTAATCCACATACTCACATGGTATTATTTTTTTATTAGAGTTATTAGCCCATAATATAAAACATCTGGATTTTCTTAGCTGACTCAAGGCTACACCTGGATTTTTTCTCATCTTGTCCATAAAACATTCCAGATTTCAGAAGAGGAATTTAGAGCTAAGAACGAAGCCCACATGGTCTTGATTTTTTCTGCTGACCAGTCTTAAGAATAGAGAGCATGGCAGTGGATGAAAATAGGAACAAATTATAGAGAGGGGGGAGGGGGCTGCAAAAATCAGGGTTGCTTAGACAATTTTGCTAATCAGCTTCAGTTTGCACCGTGCGCTACCTTCACCAAAAGCCTCTCCTCCCTTTTTGCTGACATCACACAGAGGGACAAAAGTGCTTTTTTTCTTTGGATGCATGCTGAGAGTGTGAGAAACTCGTCTCCCTGTGGACACGTGACTGACGAGAGGCTGCGAGACAGGGCGTTGCGCAGAGGAGGTAGCAGCTGGAGGCGTAGTTTAAAAGAAGGTCAGATCTGATCCCGGTTTAGCTGCGAGCGGATCAAACAGGACTGGACTGATGTCTGAGGTTGTGCTATGCTCGAAGCTGAGGCTGAGTTCAAGTCGACCTGAGCAGGTATAAGAAAAAATGGGTTTGTTTACAGGAAAATGCAGATGAGGATGATTTTATTTTTATGTGAGTGGCTGAGAACATACTTCACCCCAGGTGCTTGTGGTGATGCTTTTCATAGCCCACTGCACTGTTAGAGCTCGTACCTATCAAATAAAAAAGCCACAATGATGTCAGACATACTAGCTTTACTTAATATTCAGTTTGAAGCTTTTATTCACTTGAGCTTCTTACCTAAGTAGTCCTTGTAGTCCTTAAAGTATTTGTGTCTCAAGCTGCGTCCATCTGTAATTAAAATCACAGTTATATGCACAAACTGAATGAACGGATAAAGTTCCCTCTGTCAAACACTTGGTTTAATATTTCTGCCAACAGCTTCAATCACACGTTATCAGTTCATCTTGTGGCCGTCTATTCATTTGCAAGGTCACTCCAGCATGTTTATTTCAAGATCTATTTCAAGGGAGAAACCTGGCATCTAACAGCGTGCCATTTGCCAAGATAGAGACACCAGAGCAGGAGCAGAAGGCTTGGCACAGCCTGGCGTTCTCATCCTGCCCTGTGGCGCTTCAGAGCACAAAGCCTTGAGAGCAGCTCTATCAGATGTTAGTTGTGAAAGTGACATATAGATAGGAGAGAATGTGTGTTCGATTCTACATTTAAAGCCATATCACAATCATATGAGCGATCACTAAAACAAGTCAAGGGAAATAAAATAATACCAGAGTTGCCGCGCTGCTTGATGCACTGTCCCCTGTTAGGGATGCCAGAGGCTGGGTTTCCTGGATTGATGATGTGGCACTCGTAGCCCGTAGGACAGTGCAGAGGCTCATCTCCATCCTCAGTAGTACTGCAGGCCTCAGCTAGTGGGCAAAGAAATACAAAAACTGTAATATTCTGGTCTCTGTTATACTCAGACTCCAGAATATCTATTTCCTACCCAACGGGGTAGTAAGTTTTATTAACAAGTCATGCGACTCAGATTGGTCCTGTGCCATGTACAACAGCAACATACAGCCTAACAATCCTTACTTGTGTGTCACTCTAAAACGTCCGTGCAGCAACACAATCCATTGTGGAACAAACCATCTTGCAAACAATAATTCACATTATTACAAAAACCAACGCACTCTGTACACTCTGTATCCAAGGAAACGACAATAAGAAGAGCAAAAGTCATTTTGTGGCACTATATTCTGGATTTCCTTAAAATAATTAAAAAACAATATTTCCCACAGGAAATGCCAGCATACAAATATAAACTCAGAAAAAAACTCAAAGTTTTAGAGTTTTTTTTTAAAGGAAAATGAGCACAAAGTCTGCCCTCCTGTTAATATTTGTGGAGCGTTGTATTTGAGCCTGGTGGGACTATTGACAGTGAAGATGTCTTTACAGTTTGTGATTATTATTGTCACACAGGAAGGGAGGAAAGTGACTTCGGATTAAATATCACTGCACAATATTTCACTGAAAACCTTAACTGTTCAGGTGTGTGGCCTCACCTTGCAAAACCTCCTCAGGACCGTCTAGCAGCCAGCCGTTACCCCCCAACCATCGAGGCTTGGGCTGCACCAGCCAGTCCAGAACTGCTCAAAACACACACATCCTTAGCTACTGCAATACTCAACAACAATACGAGGAAAAATATAACTTCCTGCATTTCTGTGAACATCAAAATATTGCCAAACAATAATCACTTTGATATAATTTGAAGCCCTATTTTAACTCCAGTCTGCTGCTTCTGCTGACCTGGTGGTGGCTGCACAGACTCCAGGCAGGCATAGATGCAGCCATTGTAGCAGCAGCGTTTGTAGCGCTCGCATTCTGAGTCTGAGCGGCAGCCCGGGACCTCGCAGGCTCGCTCTGGTAACATCTGGGGCGGCGGTGGACACCGGTCATTCTTTTGGTGCTGTGTGGACTGGGGATGATTGAGATACTCGTAATCCTGAAAGAGAGAAAGAAAGAGGGATAAATGTCTGAAATATAACATGGATGGGGTCATGATACCCTCTCTTCTTTATTTAAAGTACTGGAACATATTACCCCGGAGGCCAATGTGAGGGCAACACACACAAAAAGAAATAGAGATACTGACGTCAGAATTAGTAGATATTGAGATAGATAGATATATGCATTTTATTTTTTTAATAACACGGTTAAAAGACAACAGATCATAAAAATGCAGCTCTGGAGTCAGAACACAAAACACACTGATAGGAAATGTCACATTAACTTTGCAGGTGTCGCTGTAAACAAAACCCTAATAAGTACATTATGGATGTCTCTGTGGGATTTCACATGCTGTTATATAAATGAATTTCAAAATAAAGTAAGTAAAGCTAATCACTGGTCTCCTAATACAAGTTTACTTTGATCAGTTAGTAAAGTTGAAGCACAGTAAGATAAGATAAGATAAGATAAGATAAGATAACCTTTATTAGTCAAACGTGTGGGAAATTTATTTTGTTACAGCAGTGCACAGTTGCATAGAAAAATTAGAGAAAAAACACTGGAATAATATATCTATGAGATACTGTACACAATAGAATAAAATAAAAATAAAATACTTTATACAATCGAATAAAATAGAATACAAATTCTATTTTAATACAACAATGTAATTTAATACAACAATGCCAGAAAAGAGTATTGCGTTTAGTGTTATTGCTATTGCACATGTGTGGACGTGTGTGTTTGATCAGTTGAAGTAAAAGCTTAGTTTCACTGTAGACAACAGTGGCGGTCCTAGCCTGTTTGGCGCCCTGGGCGAACACTCCCTCTGGCGCCCCCCCCCCCCCCCCCCCCAACCACACACACACACACAAAACATATTAAGGATTGTACATTAACATAAAACTGTTGTACACACACACACACATATGAAGAGAGAGAGTATGCATAGTATGCAAACAACTACCAAACAGCCATCATAATTCATCATACAATGAGAACAGGACAAATCAACAACTGACAATGACTAATTAATATTAAAATCTGTAACATAATGTATTGTTTGGAGTTTAGTCTGTTACTGTTGCTATTTTTATCATTTCTTCTTGGAGCAACTGTAACGCACATCATTTCCTTAGGGATTAATAAAGTATTCTGATTCTGATTGTTTCAGGATGACCTGCCATTATCCAATCACACATCTGCTTACCTGCATCTTTTGCTCGTTTCTCCTCCTCTTCTTTTCTCTTTTTTCTAAACTGAGCACCTGATGGCTTAGAACTTTTCTTGTCCATCTTCCATTGGTTTTAATTTTGCACTCCAGTATGAACACAAATCCCCCAACTCTTGGATCACCACAACATAACCTAACAGACCTACACCTTAGTTCACAGATTCACTTTGTTTATTTCTGGTTTATTTCTGAGATTTCACACAACCCAGGACTCAAATCATGAATACATGATGGGCTTGGATTTACAACATTATGAATGAAATGTGCTCTATTTGGAAGCAGCAGGCCCCTCCTCCCCTTTCGACGGGTTGTGTGTGAGACTTTAAATAATCAAACTGTAAATTATAAATTTTAAATCGTTATTGATCTCTTTACCCCGAGTCCTAAAGTGTATATTTATTTTCTTACTCTTCTTATATTTATTGTTTGTTTACTTGCACTGCTGTAACTGGAGCCTCGTCGTCTCGTCTCTCTATACACTGGACTGTATGTAGCGGAGATGACAATAAAGTTTACTTTGACTTCAGCAGCGAGCAGGCGCACCGAGGGCTCTCGCGCTCACTTTTCGTGTACAGAATTACGAAAAAACATCGGTGCAAATTATAAGTCTGTATTATAGTGTCTGGTGTTTTCATGTTTGTTGGTTTGTTTTAATTTTGTTTTATTTTGCGAGTTGGTTATTAGATGCCGCTCCAGCCAGCCAGAGACTCCCCCGCCGCCCCGCCCTCTCCTCCCTGTGTCGCAAGCAGCAGGCGCACCTCGCAAACGGAGGGCGCCCTTACTCCCAGCAAATGGGCGATAGAAAACCGATCGGTGCCTATGCCATTTCCAATATGCGCTGGCTGACGTCGGGGAAGCATGAGTACGAGCATTTTGCCCGTGATGCCGCCCCCCACCACGATGCTGCCCCGGGCAACTGCCCGTGTCGCCCGTATCTAAAACCGCTACTGGTAGACAAGAAGTATTTTCAGAATGGGTGCTGGCTAGGGCTGCCACGATTAGTCGACTAGTCACAATTACGTCGACTATCAAAATCGTCAACGACTGATTTAATAGTCAACCCGTCGTTTGAAGCTTTGTAAGATCACAAAAGCCGCAGGAATAAGTAGTAGGATTTAAGAGTGTAATAACGGACTGAAACAGAAGATGGCAGCACTGCATGTACAAGGATGCCAGCTGCCGTTAAACCCCGAAAAAGAAGTAGCTCTGTCCCAGAATTCATAGCGCAGCCCAGCTCAGTTTCCAACAATGGCGGCAGCTAGTTAGTTTTAATATTACTCTTATTATTCTTTCTGGGTCACAAAATAAACGTTTAACATATTTTCAGGCGAGAATGAAGCTGTGTAAACCTCAAATATCTGCTCAGTTTATCAAGACACCACATATTTTCAAAAGCGCTCCGACGTTTTCGGAGATGTCTGTTACCCACTAGCTCGATAGCTAGCCGGGGGCTAGGCTAACTAGAGCCGTGAGAACACCGGACTCCAGCAAATCGTTTTCAAACCCACCGCCGTCTTTCTCTACTCAGGTTAAACATGATATATAAGTCACTTAGATAACTTAAAAATGTTATTGTTTGGCTTTTTTTGGTATTTTATTTGTTCCTGAGTAAATCGGTTTGGCTGAGATTAAAGTTATAGTTTTTACACAGCTGAATAAACGTCAAGCAGACAGCTGATTATCAGAAGTGTGAGATGCTGGAGAATATATTGCGGTGTCCTGTTATATTTTAGATAGCAAGGAGTTTATTAAACTTCACAGAAACAATCTGCAAATTTCATTAAAATTTAATAAACTATCATCTTGTCTTTATTTTTAGTTAGCATATACCTTAAACACTTAAAGCTGTAAGCTAATGATAGTTATATAAGAGCAGATGCTGCTGGTGCAATAAGCTGTACGTCCAATGGATGATGATCTGATTAGTCGACTATCAAAATAATCGTTTGTGGCAGCCCTAGTGCTGGCTGTGCTGCATATATGTAGATTAGACTGAGACAGTTTCATTCAGTGTAATAATATCTGTGACCACATTGCAACCAGCAGAGGGCGACAATACACCAGAGGGAACACATCCAGCACTGAACTGTGCACAGGAGCGGTGAAGGTTTGATTTCTGCATGCATGCCTGCCTACCAATACCTTAACCTGGATTGGTCAGGTGTTTCAGTGTGGGACCGAACACTTACTTCCCTGGTGAATGGGAGGGAGAAAGTAGGCCACTGTGAAGCTGAGCAGAGATCCACTTCACACACAGTTTTGGCAAGAACAAGTGGAGGGAAGTGTTTTGTTTTTTTTATTATATTTCTTTGTTCACTGCTGGTATTGAATATCTGATGTTGTGCACCACAGAATAAGTGACCACTCATTGTTCTGGGGGTTTGTGCACATGGAAATTATTATAGCAAAATCCCAAGAAGCACAGCTGCCATAAACCAAACACCAACTCTCATATTTTCTCACGAACTGTATTTACTTTTCTGGATGAAGCGTCAGTGTTTTCTCTCGTTTTAACTGTATCAAAACGAACAGTTTGGTTTAACCTCGGCTCCTCCAGAGCGGAGGAACATAAAAAGAACCTTTGGGGAATATTTTATTAATTGGCTAGAGTTCATTTTCTAAACTGGTCAAGGTTGTGCATCCACTGTTTGCATGATGTTGAAAGCACACGGTGCGAGAAACAAGTGAACCTGCAGCGTCGTTTCTGAATGGGCCAGAGTGCAGATGAAAGCGAGCAAGAGGAATTTGTTTTTGTTTCTTCTTACACTAGATTTGTAATTAGATAATTGGCTTCTGGGTGGCACACGGTCATTAAAACGGTGCTGTTTATTTGGCAGGCTCGCAGGCTGTTCCTCCGAACCAACCAGTGAAACACAGAAGACAAATGTTTGGCCCTCATGGTGGCACCACAAACACTTTAAAAATGAATTCATTTCTTCTGGCAGCTGGGAGCTCGGTGGGTGTTTGGTGTACGGGGTGAGGTCGGCGATGGAGAGAGCGCTGTGTTCTTCGGTTAATTTGAAATTTCGATTATTTTAGCGAGTTGAAATGAGAGGCCTGTTTCGCCTAATACTTTGGACCTCAGCAGTCGTTTTGACACATGGACAAAAACAGGAAATAACTGGATATAGTAAAGCTTTTCATCTCCAAAGAACAAGAATATTGTTTGTGAGTTTGCTGCGGGTGTTGTCTCTGATGTTAGTCGGTGGTCAGTGATTATTTTATTGCTTTTCTAGTTAACCCTTTAAGACCTACCATAGAACCAAGTCCGCCAGAGCTTATATTATATTTTTACATGCTGTAGTGCCATTTTTGGGAGCATTTCAAGTTGCTATACATCAATACAACCATTACAGCCTAGATTTTAATAATATGCATGAATTAAGTGCATAGTGATTACATAAATTGCAAAAAAGTGCAATAAACTACAAAAAAATTGAAAATCGTTTTTGTTTTTTTAACATATATTTCTAGTTAGAGAAATTTAAGAGGCTTATCCCTCAAAACTGTAAATACAAAAAAGTTGCACAAAATAGTTTCCCACCACAGGAAATTTATTTTGAGTGTCTTCATAGTTTTATTTTTGAAATACACCAATTTTTATACACTGCAGGAAAAACGAAAATAAATATTATAATGCAAATTTGCAAAAAAGCAGCATATGCATCAAAATAAACTATTTCCAGCAGTGCAATATGAGTCCTAAGCTTCCCAGAAACGACACAGAAAGTCATAAAGTCAAACATAACTTTTAAAAACACCAGTATAGGCTCATTGAGGCCCGGACCGTAAAAAACTACATTTCCGCGAAAATGACGTCACTTCCGGTTTCGGGCAGGTCATGGCGGACATGCGATAGTTCGTGCTGAGGTCTAATCCAATGTAGGAAGTGTTATGAACAGCTGATCAGATCGGCAAAGCTGTTTCTGGAATATTATGTTTTTGTTGCTGCAAGCGCTTTTTATGCAATTTTTGCAAAGCTATATGTGGAAGGAAACTGTGACCTAGCACAAGCTGATGGCATAAGATGTAAGTACAACTCCTCAGGTTTCATATGCAAAAAAAATTATTGCGCTAGCTTACGTGGTTGCAGAGCTACCGGGATTTAAAAATAGTTACGCAAAACAGAGCGTGCCCGCTCCGACCGGTTTTAAAGGGTTAAATTCCACTCTAATGTTTATGTGTATGCTGGCCTCAAACAGACAGGAGTCTACTGGAGCTCCGTACTCATTCACAGCATCTCTTCTGTGAATGAGTACTACAAAGTTTGCTCAGACTGGATAATTACATAATGATTATTACGCTATCTGAACTTATCTTATATCCGATCTGTTCCCAGTGCAAACCTCTCCTACAAAAAGCTCAAGCGTGCCCTTCCTGTTTATTCAACTGCATGCTTTTGCGTGTGTGTAGTTTGAACTTGCTCTTAATTATACCATACAGGCAAAAGTGCACACTGCAGGAGCCATTCACTGATTTATTACAGCTCCCCGAGAACGCTACCATCACCCATGCTGGTTCGGACTGTGCTTTGGTTAAATATCTGTTGCTCTTCTTTTACTTTAACCACTTTGTTCTCAGTCGTCATCTCATGATTTTTCCTCTGCTGTACGCCAGAAGGGCTGTCATGCTCTGCAAATCTCACACACATCTCTCAGATGTTCCACAGTGTTTATTTACACTCCTGTCTGCTGCTTCTCTCCAATAAAGAAACTGCCAGCAGGCTTGTGTGTGATGTTCATGAATATCTGTGGGAATATTTTCCCCTCCATCTATCTATCTGTCACTGTCTCCATCTCGCTCACTCTTTGATGCTTTCAGTTTCTTTCTTCCCCTGCTGTTGGTGTCGAAAAGCAAAGTCTGATCTCAGTTGCTGATTCTTTCACTCGTTCCAATTTCTCACAGAGAGGTGATGGGGAGAAGCCACTTGAGACCACGTCTGGCTCCTTAACTGAACTGAAATCTGACCGTTTGAAGTACAGATACTAACATTTTCTGCTTTTCTGTGCAAGGATGCAAGTGCACGAGCACACACATGCACAGAAACTTGGATCTACAAACAAACCAAAGAATATATATATATATATATATATTTCCATGGTGTACACACAGGTAAACGTGTTTGGTCTTTTGGTTAGGTTTCAAGGTTTCATTTTAAATCTGGCAGATCTCCAGCTTTTACTAAATGAAGAAACTCACAGCACGCATCTGGTTAGATTTTGTGTTGCGAGACCCAATTTCCTGCTTCTAGAGCAGCTGTCAGTTTGACAGAAAGACAGAAGACCAAACGCAGCAGGCTAAGTTGCGAGGAAAACAGACAAACTGTAAATCAGTAAGACATGAGAGCTTTAATGAATGATGGGAAATTATGTTGACAGACAAACCACGAGAGATACAGCTTAAAAACAAGTGTGGTTTATACAGCGTTCCTACAACAGAAGGAATGTTTGGGATGATTTGGAAGGGAGTTTATATTTGAGGTTTGTGGTACTGAGCAATAATCTGCTCCAGTGTTATGTCCAGTAATGTGCTGCTGACCACCAGACTCAGATTAATCCTGCTTTGAGCTGCAGAGTTAAACAGCTGACAGGTCATATCTCAGAAAAGAAAACAATTCTCACAAATATATTCATTAGAATATATTAATAATAACAGAAAAATTATCCCAAATTGTAGATTCTAAGCGAGAATAGTGTTACACTACTATGATATAACTGACGGTTTATAGCCAGAGATGGCGTTACTGTAATCCGATTACTTATTTCAAGTAACGAGTAAAGTAAGGGATTACTATTGCAAAAACAGCAATTAGATTACCGTTACTTTCCCGTAGGAACGCTGCGTTACTGCGTTACTAAAACCGTGATTTTTTTGCCAGAATGTCTCATGACAGTGACGTAAGCGAGTGCGACATTCATGACAACAGCTGTGTGCAGATCAACAATGGATCATATATCGAGTGCAGAGAGAGTATGAGCGTGCAGCGTTTAAAGCGTGGAAGTACTGACCTTACTTTGAGTTTGATTCCATAAAAAGTGACAAAAACATTAGTGTCCGTTGTGCGTGGGAAGAAAACTTCTTTTTACAGCGAAAAAAACCCCTAAACTTCCGAGCAAGCACCGAGTAGCTACGACGTAATGGGAAACTCACAGAGAAACTCGCGGATTCTTCCACTGACCGCTGCACACCTGCACCAGGGTAACCCTCCGCCTACCCCACTCCTGCTTTACAGGTGAAAATAGAGCAACAGGACCGCTAGTCTGTGACTTTATTTATTTTATCTTTTTTATCTTTTTATCTCTATTTATATGTGCTGGAATGTGCAGAAAATAGGTTTAAATATTAAACAAATTTCTTCCAGTCAGAGAATGTTGCAGATAATTACATTTTTGCTTGATGCATAAAGTTAAAAGATTAAAACTAACAAAACAAGTTTTAAAAAGAGACTTTTCCATTTGATTACATTTTGTATGATGATTATGTAGTAAAAGTAGAATTGGGCTGAAAGATCTATCACTTTATCACCTATTCAGGTTGTAAATCGTGTTTTTAAAAAGTAACTAAGTAACTAAGTAACTAAGTAATTAAATACTTTTGAAAATAAGTAATCAGTAAAGTAACGTGATTACTTTTGGGGGGAAGTAATCAGTAATTAGTTACTGATTACTTTTTTCAAGTAACTTGACCAACACTGTTTATAGCTAATGACCAATGGCTGCAGTAGTTTCCTTCATATTGACACTCTGTCCTCTCAGAGCTCTGAGCTTCCACAAAGCAAATCTACATGTTTAAAGTCACCATATTTAAAACTTCACAGCTACAAACGTGGCCTGGTCTTTCCTGGTCTTTCTACAGTCAGCGCCTTCCATGCATTTATAAATCCCAGGCTTACAGACTTTTCCCCTTTTACCTAATAATAAACAATAATAATATTACACTTCATTTACAAACACCTTTCAAAACACTCAGGGGCCCTGTACAGTAAATGAACAAAAACCAAGTAAAAGAGCACAAAAAATAGACAAGTTAGAAGTAGACAGTGCACATGTGATCACAGGGGAAAAGTAGTTTTAAACAGATGAGTTTTGAGCTTAGAGCAATTGCATACAGCTGGAAACAATATTCCTTGCACTAAAATGTTCAAACTTTAGCTCTGAAACTGTTTGCATTACAAGACAAGCCATCACCACCAGTCTGTAACATTTAAAAGAGCTCCACAAATGTCCACAAATCTCTCAAAGATCAGGCAGCAGTTGCATGCTTATCCTTCAAACACATGACTAGACAAACGCCAGGAAGCCCAAGTGTTTCACATTCTGCTTAATAGCAGATGCTGTCAGAAGGGCCCACATCACTTCACTTAGATGAAACTAAAGATTTATAATGCTACTGTGAGACACCGCTTTGCACACGGGCATGCCCAGGCAGATGTCTGAGCCAGACTGTGTTATGGCTATATGAGACTAAACAATCTGGTTGAGCGGTGGGTGGGTGCAAAGCAAATGTGGAATCTGAAAATCTGGGGCAATGATTTGCTAAGAGGGGGAAACTTATAGATCCAAAACTTTCAAACTGAGGCGCTGCTGAGGTATTTATCTCAGACATAAGAGTGGGTCCTTTTTGTTCCTTTTAAGTGCTTAAACAGAACAGGCAATCTCCAGCCTGATTAGACAGGTGCTGAAAACTGGCCTATTTCTATTAGCATCTCTATCACTCTGACCATTGCAGCCTTTAGGCCCATTTCTTACCTAAATACCCAGATTACATGTAAATCATTCTTAGACCAACATGTTTCTATTCCAGCGCAGAGATGGAACATGGAAAGACTGTCATGCAAACACCTTTCTTTCAAAAGATTTACACGTATACTAAATGATCAACTCTTGGTGTACACAGTGCATGTAGCACTTCTCTTAAATCCAAGTGATACTTTGGTTTTGGGAAAATGTCAGCGTGTTCAATCCATTACTGACCAAAATACATTCTTTAAGGTTAAAACAAATATCTGCCAAAATCTGACCTCCTCTCCTGTATTAATATATAAACCTACATGCATGTAAAAATTTTGTGTATTCATATTGTTGTGGTTTAAAGCTTATTATACAATCTCAAGAAAAGGCTTCAAAAGGCAAAACTGAGCATGTTGGTGGTCTTGTGTTGATTTTCCTTTTGAGACAAAACATCCTTCTGTGGAGTGTGTATGTTAAATACTGCGTCTTTCTGTATGGCCTTGGCGTTATGAATGGGGCTGATTGTGTGTATGTGGGAGATTTTAAAAAAAAGAAAGATTGCAAGATACCGAGATGAAAAGGTTCAAGGAGTAAAAGGCAAACTCTGTCTATAGAGCTGTCTCAGCATGTTCCAATTACTGCAGCTTTGAGGCAGAGTCCAGACGGACGGTTCTTTTGGCCCATCCTGAGAGCAGGAGGAGACCAGAGAAAGATATTTGAAAGAGGGAAAACAGAGGGTGGTGTACTGAGAGAAGCACACGGTCAGCGGGGAAGAGAAATCGGGTCAGAACGAGGGTGGAATGGTAACAGTTACATACAGTGTTAGAGAAAGGCTGAAAATGAGAGACAGAGGCCACAAACAAGTCAGAAGGTGAGAACACTGAAGCATGAAAGGTTACAGAGAGGAAAGGCAGCACGCTACAGTGAGCCCTTGTTAGAGATGATCAATCAGCTACACTGAGCTGAGTTAACAAGCCGGGGCCTGGCCTGCAAAGTCAGTTCCTGCCCTAATAATCCACTACACACACACAGACACACACACACACACACACACAGACACACACACACAGACACACACACACACAGACACCCCCCACTACTCCTATAGAAACCTGAAAATCACTACTTATTCCAACCTGTTGCACACTCTCTGTTACTCTTCAAAACTCGCCTGTCTGAGTGGATTTTTCATGCGTCTATAAATCAAAGCACATCTGCTCTCAAACCGTTTTTTCACAACGGTGAAAGAAATGTTAAAGTTCTGACTCTTCTCCAGACTGAACTACGTACTTACTCTGTTACATTTGTAACTAATTTGTAACTGTTACATTTGTATTTGTTTCAATGTTTCATCTGAAAACTAACAAGCATGCCTATCTCATACGGTTTCCGTTAAAAGCTACAATATTTCCCGATGATAATAAGTGATCATACAAAAAAAGCTAGCATCATGTGGATTGGGCCTATTTAATCAAAATCACGGTCATTACCTAGCCACAGTTAGCATAGCTGGGACACGGGGGGTGCCACAAATCGAATTTCACGCTCCTCCTGGGTTTGGAAAAGTTCTGAATTAACTTTCAGAGCTGCGATTTGTTGTTTTTACTCCACGACTTTGGAATTGATATAAAACAAGATATAATATATAACTTTATTTAGCAATTTAATCTGATTTAAAATATCCAGCTGGTGATTGTAGAGTAAAAATATATATTTCTTCCTTTGAGTATAAAACCTGAGTAAATGCACTTTTTCTGTAAATGTGTTTTATACTATGCCACAACACTATCGTTCATTTTAATCACAGCCCTCAGGCCTACTCGAACACCTCTCACCTCAGACACACAGCTCAAAGTGCCTCCCTGTAACCGAGCAGACATTGTACTGCAGTGCTGTGAGCTTTCACTGACTTCCACTTTAAAAGATTCTCTAAACAACCCCGAGACAGAGGAATACAAACACTCGTATGTACAGTAGAAAAATCAAAGGTGAGGTTATGTGCCCCACCTTATGGTTGAGTCCTCTTTTCCTGATTCTTCTGGCATCACTTCCTGTGGACAGGACCAACAGGGACAGGAGCACCAGCAAAGAGCCTGGCATGGTCTGTGTTCTGCACCCCCCTCCGTCTTCTCCTTTATTTTCTCAGTATTCCTTCTTCCTCTTTATTACAGAGATTTACTCAGAGTTTGTCCTGTAGCTGTTTGTAGGTCTTCTGGTTTGTTGCCTTTCCAGCTGAAGCAACAACTCTGGGTGCTCAAGTGCAGCCAGAAATTACACGAGCGCTCTCCCTCCAACAGGTCCTGCCTTTATATCCGGCTGAGGAAAAGTGACGGGCAGAATGACAGAGTAGAGAAAAAGTAGAGGAAAGTACAGAGGGGATGAATAGAGGCAGTACAGGAAAGGAAGGAGAATTGTTAGGAGGAGTAAAGAGGGGAAGGGAGAAACAGCAGCAGTCTGTGCATCAGTTACTGAGAGCTGAAACTGTCTGCTGGCACAGCGTGTGCACATGTCTCTGGAAGAGAGAAGGGGAGGTGAAAGGAGGGAGGACTGTTGGAGAGGGCAGTGAGTGTGAGACCGCCCCTTGGCCCCTCGTTGCATCTTGTAGCACATCTGGTGATTTTTATGTAAATTTGACAGCATTTTGTCTGCGTGCATTTGTGACTTATTTTATTTTATCTTTTTTGTTTGCACGGGGTTTAAATAGACTTCACGCTATACACGCTTTTTAACTATTAACAGATTTAAATTAGTTAGGACACACCTGATTCATATGGCAAGGTGTCTGAAATTGCACAAATACACCTAGCTGTCTGAATGAGTGTCCAAGTGTGAATAAACACAACCTAATGTTTGTTGGCAGAGCACTCGCAGTGATTTCAGTGGCACTGATCCATGCACAATAAAAGCATGTGGTGTATTTCAGGGAAAGGGGCCTCCCTGTCTTTTTTTCTGTCATATCCCCCCCCCCCCCTCCTTAAACTAGGACACCCTTCATCTCAACCTCACCCCCCACTTCCCCCGACTCACCCCACCACCTTACCACCGGACCTTTCTCCCCATTCTTTGCGTCTTGCACTGAAAGGGAGAAAGAATGCTAAGCCCGCACAAATCTCAGTCATTATTAGTTTTACAGGAGCAGAGCCCGTGTCACTGAGAGAGGCCCCTGGACTCACTTACACAAAAGACAAAGTAAAGCAAAAGCAAGGGAGAAAAAAATGAAAATGCAAAGGGTAAGGGGTGGACGACACGGACAATAAGATATGACGATAGTGGAATTTAATGAATGATTTGTTTCATTTAGCTTCCATATTTATGCTAAGTTATAATTACACTTGGTCCTGGAATGCTGGAGTGGAATCCAGCTGTCCAGTTTACAGCAGTGCTTCCCAGACATGTTCTCACATCTACATCCTGCCCTTCTTTCTAAAGGTGGAATTTACCGTATAAACAATTATAACCAAACAAGACGAGATGGTTGAAACAATCCAGCCAGCAGCTACAAGATATAAGAACATATCGCTCTGAATACAGATAAGCAGTGTTGGTCAAGTCACTTGAAAAAAGTAATCAGTAACTAATTACTGATTACTTCCCCAAAAAAGTAATCACGTTACTTTACTGATTACTTATTTTCAAAAGTATTTAATTACTTAGTTACTTAGTTACTTTTTAAAAACACGATTTACAACCTGAATAGGTGATAAAGTGATAGATCTTTCAGCCCAATTCTACTTTTTCTGCATAATCATCATACAAAATGTAATCAAATGGAAAAGTCTCTTTTTAAAACTTGTTTTATTAGTTTTAATCTTTTAACTTTATGCATCAAGCAAAAATTTAATTATCTGCAACATTCTCTGACTGGAAGAAATTAGTTTAACATTTAAACCTATTTTCTGCACATTCCAGCACATAAAATAAAATATTTTTGTGTGTTTACACTCAGTCTTTCAAATAGATGCAAGTAAAACACAGCAGAAAATAAATAAAGTCAAAGACTAGCGGTCCTGTTGCTCTATTTTCACCTGTAAAGCAGGAGTGGGGTAGGCGGAGGGTTACCCTGGTGCAGGTGTGCAGCGGTCAGTGGAAGAATCCGCGAGTTTCTCTGTGAGTTTCCCATTACGTCGTAGCTACTCGGTGCTTGTTTGGAAGTTTAGGGGTTTTTTCGCTGTAAAAAGAAGTTTTCTTCCCACGCACAACGGGCACTAATGTTTTTGTCACTTTTTATGGAATCAAACTCAAAGTAAGGTCAGTACTTCCACGCTTTAAACGCTGCACGCTCATACTCTCTCTGCACTCGATATATGATCCATTGTTGATCTGCACACAGCTGTTGTCACGAACGTCGCACTCGCTTACGTCACTGTCATGAGACATTCTCGCAAAAAATCACGGTTTTAGTAACGCAGTAACGCAGCGTTCCTACGGGAAAGTAACGGTAATCTAATTACCGTTTTTGCGATAGTAATCCTTACTTTACTCGTTACTTGAAAAAAGTAATCGCATTACAGTAACAGTACTGCCCATCTCTGCAGTTAAGTAATAAAACTGCTGGTTTAAAGACTCTACTGCATCTACTTTTATCTACACTCTGTTGGCCTCTGGGAATCAAAAAGATCAGTTACTGTGGTTTTGAAAGCAAAACATTTTCCCCCTATTTGTTTGATTTTGAATTTCAGTTGCTCTTTTCTTTTTAGCAACACCCCAAGTGCTTTAGATGCACAACAGGTCTGGACTACATTGGCCAGCTGAGCACCTGTAGCCTTGCTGGCATTGCCGAAGCGTGTAAGGCCTTTCCTGGAAAACAACATCAGTTAAATGCATGCATTTGTTATTATTCTGGATATTTTTGTTTGATAACCAGTGTCCGTGATTTTCTTTCACACATATGATGAAATTTCCAAGTACTTTTTAAATTAAATTCATCCATTCATACATGCATTTTCTGTCTGCGTTTCTGTTACAGGGAACAGCATCTGAACTATTTTGGAAACAATGTTATATGTGTGTCATCTATATAAGACAGAAATTAGAAAGATGGACACCTAAAAGATCAAATCTTTGATTGCAGTCTGTTTAGAGACAGGCTCCTCTTGAAAGGCAAAAAAAAATCCTTTCATCTGACAGCTGTTCTCTGGAGAAAAAGATAAATTGTAGCTGTTTCTGGGAGGATGGAGTGTCTGCAAATCTCTGGGGACTCCATATTAAATCCTCTCTGATACTGATTAATTCTAGCCTGATTCATGCTGTAATGTTTGGTAGCTCTCCAAAGACAGATGTGGCTGAGCGGACAGAGCAGCCCCTCTTTTTCATGTTTGCACACGAGCAGAGAGTGTGATTTCATAGAAGCCAAAGAGGTAAATGTGTGACATATGTTTCACAGCGAAGGCCAGCTTGTGCATCTGGACAGAATCTGTGAGTTTCAACAGAGGTTACATTTAAATACTGTCTTAATACAAAAAGTATAAGTACCAGTAAGCTTTGTGGTTGGGGTCTACTGTAGCCAAACACGTACACACACACCATGCATTCATACCACAGATGCTTGAGTTTTCCTATATAATTCATCATATTTCTTGTTGATACTGGGAGTTTGTGCACTAAATAATGGGATAAAATGTTCATTCCTCACGCTGTTAATCTTAGAGACTGCAGGAGAGGAGTTATTTAGTGCTGAGGGTCTTTAACACATTGCCAAAGGCTTCTAGGGATAATATGAACCAATCACTGATGTACTACAGAAACATTAAGCAGTACAACAACAGCTTGTAAACCTATTTCAATCACATGGACCAACCCTGACGTCTAATGTTTTGTTACCATGATCTTAGCAATAAAGGATTCAGTCCACAGAGACCTTATTGCTGACTCTGTGCATCAGCGTCAATGAAAGGAGGACGAAATGCACGGCAACATTTAAATGAACCAAAACCAAAGATTTACCAGACTTTGTGAATATGTGCTAAAGTGATATTTGGAAGAAGAAAATATATTTAAAATTTGTTCTGAAGATTGTTCTTTAATGTGACTTTAATGTTAAATGTGCATCTTTTGCTAAAGCATATAGTTAGAGCTGGACCAGGTGACCCTGAATCCTCCCTTAGTTATGCTGCAATAGGTGTAGGTTGCCAGGGATTCCCATGATGCACTGGGTGTTTCTTCTTCACTCACTATGTGTTAACAGACCTCTCTGCATTGAATCATATCTGTTATTAATCTCTGTCTCTCTTCCACAGCATGTCTTTATCCTGTCTTCCTTCTCTCACCCCAACCAATCACAGCAGATGGCCCCGCCCCTCCCTGAGCCTGGTTCTGCCGGAGGTTTCTTCCTGTTAAAAGGGAGTTTTTCCTTCCCACTGTCGCCAAAGTGCTGCTCATAGGGGGTCATATGATTGTTGGGTTTTTCTCTGTATCTATGAAGCGCCTCGAGGCGACTTTTGTTGTGATTTGGCGCTATATAAATAAAATTGAATTGAATCTTTGAACAAAGTATTGCATTAATTTGGTCATGGAACAGTAGACAAAGTAATGGACACATTTTTTTTACCTGAAGATGGTCCAATTGATCATTTACCTTCTATGTTGGAAAAAACATGGATGTTGGAACCAGAATGGCTGAAAATGTAATCGTTAAAACATTTCTGAAATAGTTTAGTGACAAATAAACATCAGACAACATGCCATTTGTGGAGTTATGCATGGGTGAAACCAGCTTTGCGAGTGAATAGATCATTTATCTTTTTGGTGTGGCTTTTAATGTTTATTAGCTTTTTATGTGGGCTGCGTTTGTATCAGTGAGCTGAAGCCTGAAGCTGAAACTTGTCAGATTGTTCATTTCTAATCAGGCCTGTCAGTTGGGGTCAGAGGGTCAACGCAAGAGGTCACAGGTCAGCCGCGATTGGTTAGTTTGAACTCGGCTGCTGAATGTGGACAGGAGTCAAAGTTCCACTTGGATGAGCTTGAACCCCCTGACACACGCAGCACATATGACAACAACGGAAAATTCTGATAATAAATTGTGTGTTTGGTAATCAGATGATCACGCTGCATGATTTCATCCTGCAACGCTGTGCCAGAAGTGACAGAAGGATACCCGAGCTTTGTTGCACTTATACGGAGCAGAGGGCAAGTTTTTACAGCACTTGAACTCTTTAATGTCCTCCTTTTGATGTTGTGTATATCAAACGGCAATAAAAGTCTACCTTGTTTTACTTTTCACTATGTCACATTGAAAAAGCTTCAGCAGGCTTTCGCTGCTTCCCAGCATTTGGTTTTAATGTGTCTGACAGAATGTAAACTCTGAGGAACCAGTTGGGATCAGTTACACAAATCTGTGACTTAATTGCAATTTTACTGATTGTTCTCATGTGTTTGTTTTTTTTTTGTTTTCTAGTTTGAAAACTGAACTTTAGCAAATGAAGCAAATATTATACTACATGCAAAGATTGGCCTTTGATGTGCGTGATCTTTATCTATACTATAACACACATACACGCAAAGTAATCCATGCTTTTGTAACCGTTCGGCTGGATTACTGTACTGTACTGTAATACTGTAATAGATGCGAGCACATCACCCCAGTTTTATATTCACTTCATTGGCTGCCCGTGCATTTTAGGATCATATTAAGCTGCTTTTATTTGTTTTTAAATGTTTGTCCAATGCTGCCCCTCTGTACCTCTCTGAGCTTCTTCATCCATACATACCTTCCTCCTGAGCGTGCCCAGGACTAATCGTGAGCTCAGAGGGGATCGGGCGTTTGCTGTGGCAGCACCAAAACTGTGGAATGAGTTGCCTTTACATGTTAGACAGGCACCTTCCTTATCTGTTTTTAAATCACATCTTAAAACATATTTATTTACCTTGGCTTTTAGCACAGCAGGACTTGTTGATGTCTCTTAATATGTTTTCTTATTAATTATATTATTTTTAATTTTAAGATATTTTATATGTAATTTAAACTGTTTCCTCTCTGTTTTATATTTGTAGCACTTTGGTCAACATTGTTGGATGTAAAGTGCGTTATAAATAAAGATGCTATGCTATGCTATGCTATATGTACGCACAAACACACACACACAATTTATTATTATTAAGTGTATTTAAACATGTAGTCGGGATAAGGACGACCAGCTGAAGTTCAAACTGAGCATTAGAATGGGGGAGAAAGGTGATTTAAGAGGTCAGATTAGAATGGCCAGGCTGCTTGAAGATCGCTAACTCAATTAACCTCTGATTAAAGCCAAGGTATGCAGTACATCTAACCTTGAAGCAGATGGGCAACAGTAGAAGACCACACTGGATGTCGCTCCCGTCAGCTAAGAACAGGAAACAGAGGCTCACTTGTAGTTGATTGCAGTGGCATTCCTTCTAGGGCTGCCGCGATTAGTCGACTAGTCACGATTACGTCGACTATTAAAATCGTCAACGACTGATTTAATAGTCGACGCGTCGTTTGAAGCTTTGTAAGATCATAAAAGACGCAGGAATAAGTAGTAGGATTTAAGAGTGTAATAACGGACTGAAACAGAAGATGGCAGCACTGCATGTACAAGGATGCCAGAAACCCCGAAGAAGAAGAAGAAGCTGTGTCCCAGAATTCATGTAAACTGAGCCCAGCTCAGTTTCCAACAATGGCGGCAGCTAGTTAGTTTTAATATTACTCTTATAATTCTTTTTGGGTCACAAAATAAAGTTTAACATATTTTCAGGCGAGAATGTAGCTGTGTAAACCTCAAATATCTGCTCAGTTTATCAAGACACCACATATTTTCAAAAGCGCTCCGACGTTTTCGGAGACGTCTGTTAGCCACTAGCTCGATAGCTAGCCGGGGGCTAGGCTAACTAGAGCCGTGAGAACACCGGACTCCCGGCTAATCGTTTTCAAACCCACTGCTGTCTTTCGCTACTCAGGTTAAGCATGATATATAAGTCACTTAGATAACTTCAAAATGTTATTGTTTGGCTTTTTTTTTAGTATTTTATTTGTTCCTGAGTAAATCGGTTTGGCTGAGATTAAAGTTATAGTTTTACACAGCTGAATAAACGTCAAGCAGACAGCTGATTATCAGAAGTGTGAGATGCTGGAGAATTTATTCCGGTGTCCTGTTATATTTTAGATAGCAAGGAGTTTATTAAACTTCACAGAAACAATCTGCAAATTTCATTAAAATGTAATAAACTATCATCTTGTCTTTATTTTTAGTTAGCACATACCTTAAACACTTAAAGCTGTAAGCTAATGATAGTTATATAAGAGCAGATGCTGCTGGTGCAATAAGCTGTAAATTTTACGTCCAATGGATTTGATTAGTCGACTAATCGCAAAAATAATCGGTGACTAGGACTATCAAAATAATCGTTTGTGGCAGCCTTCTAATTTGCTAAACGAGCCACTGATGAGCTCCAGTAACTAAAGTCTGACACAAATGACAGGAGAAGTAATTCAATTTTAAAATGCCAACTTTGCAATGATCATAATTACATGGTAGAAAAAACATGAGCTCCCAGGTATATCGTAGCTCTTTGTCCAACTCCACATGATGTCATTCGTTAAAGGGAGCATTAACATCAACAAACAGTCAAAGGCACAGATACTTGCTTATCTTTATATCTCAGTCAGGCCATATCTTATCTTAAGGACCTCATAGCAGCATATCACCACAATGGAGCACTTTGTGGTTTACATGTAGTTTAGGGTGTTTAATGGTAGAATGGGAGACAGAGCAGTCACCTTTCTCTGCTTCTCCCTTCACCTCTTTTCACACTCAGTGTGCATGTAATCATTAGTTATTCATAAACCCTCCGTCTTCCTCTCGTCATCCCCCACCGGTCGTTGGAGATGGCCCCGCCCCTCACTGAGCCTGCTTCCTGTTAAAAGGGAGTTTTTCCCTACTAGTGTCACTGAATGCAGGCTCACAGGTGGTTTGATTTTTGGGCTTTCGCTCTGTTGTTGTCTTTAACTTACAATATAAAGTGAGTGTTGAGATTTGGCACCAGATAAATAAAACTGAAATGAGCTGAGCTTACATCATGGATGTGCAGCCAACAACTCTGTAGCAGCTGTGTGAACCTGCCATGTCAGTGTGGACCACGGTGTCAGGAATGTTTGCAGCACCTTGTTGAATCCACGCCATGAGGAATTAGACTAGTTCTGAATGCAAAAGCGGGTCTAACCCAGTATTAGCATTTGGATGAAGTATCCGGTCGGTGCATGTCATAAATAAAATCTTGCTTCTTTTGTATGGCACTTAAAGGTTTACTATTTAGGAGTGTTAGAGATACAGCAACACACTGATGATTTAAAGTATGGCAGCTGTTTAATACTGTGGGTTAGCGCAGGAAGAAGATCAAGGTGGAAAGATAAAAAGAGGGTGCGGGACGGAAAAGCTGCAGATAAAAGGAGAGGAAGGGTTTGTGATAGATGACAGACAGAAAGGCATTCATGACGCCCAAACAGTTACTGTTTCCTTCAGTACTGTCAGTAACCTTAAAATCAGAAAAAGGCTGTTTTTATTTACAAAAGATTTAATCGCCTGCAAACTGAACGTTTATTCAAGGCAGGGAGCTCCAAATTCATGTCTGTTCGTTATTCAAACTTCTAGGCTGTGCGTTTGTTTTTTAAATCCGTTGTAGTCTAGAACATTCCCCTGAAAGTACTACAGATATCTTCATCTCAGATCAACTAAAATCAAAAATCTGCTCAAAGATGTGTCCAGCTTTGATATGTTTTAGTAATGATTTAACCCTTTTTAGCTGTTTCGTTAATCTCTCATGATCAGGACGACTTTCTCACTGATGTGATTCTGCTCGATTTCCTTGTGTTCACTAAAATATCACGATACTGAATCCTCTAACAGCTCCAACCTGCAAAAAGTCTGATGTGTGAGCTCACTCTGAGCGCTTCCCCCGGCATACAGTAATTGGTTCTTTTCTGTCTTTCTGCTTCCTCTTGTCGTTTATTTATGGTCGATCGCCTACTGCTCTACCTCATGTGCTCCACCTTAGTTTTAAGTTTCGCTTTTTGTCCAAATTAGTTTCTCATCTCTCAGATACAGTTGTCTTTTTTCCCTCCCTCTTGCCTCACAGCTCTTCTCATCCTGCAACTAAAAACTCGGATAGCTGTGCAGAATTCCTCACCGTGACCTACAGGTCGAAAAAGAAGAAGAAAGAAACTCATTCAGTTTCTATAGCAACTCACAGCTCAGGCGTTCTACTGTGGGGTCAAAGCGTCCAGGAGGTGCTTCAGTAACTCATGTTAGACTTCAAAGCTCTTCGTGTGCTTCCTTCTTTATAGGAGATGATGCTGAAAGGGTCAGATTTAGGCTGCCTCACACACTCTCTCTCTCTCTTTTTACACACATCCCACCGACGAGGTCTTTCCCTCATATACATGAAGAAAACATCATATTTATTGTGACTGAATTGTTTAAATGTAAAAGTCAACTTATAGGTTGCAGTGCACTTTACACCACATCTGGTCCATAGTTCTGAAGAAGATGCAAAGTCTTGCTTTTAGGGAACTATATGACCTCTGTAACTAATATCCTATCTCATGTAATTAGGGATGGGTATCGTTTAGGTTTTATCCGATACCGGTGCCAAACCGGTACTTTTGAAACGGTGCCGGTGCTTAAACGGTGCTCAAACCGGTGCTTAAAGAATGGAGAACACAAAATTGGTCCAAAAACCTCTCATGTTCAGCTGTTTTTTTGTAAAAAGATAACAATGTTAGTTTTTTCTGCAGCTATGGGGCATATATGGTATCACTCTTGGCTGGAAGCAGCTTAAACAATGGAAAAAACACAAACTTTGTCCAAAAACCTCTCATGTTTAACTGTTTTCCACTTTTTCTTTGGTCATTTTAGCCTTTTTGTCCAGGGTGAAGGGAGTATCTGCCATCAAACAAGAAGACAGCCGCATGTAGCTATGATGATGTTTGCTAGTTCACCTTACATGCATTAATGTAATAACGTGGTTAGCCTACTCAACGTAAATTACACACGAACAACATTAAGCTACTCACGCAGAGAAGAACGGCTGCTGCTGCATCATCATCCTCATCATTTCTGCTACACTGGCAGGGCTAGGGGCCAGGACTCTCCTCTTCGGGTTTTTGGGGGATGTTGCTAACTCCAGGTCGATAACAGGCACCACACCCGCAGTAGATGTGCTCGGTGTGAGGTCTCGCAGCAAGCTATCAAATCGGCGCATTTCTCGGCTTTTAAAAAAAACGCTATGCGTCGCCAGGTGTTTCATCAGATTCGAGGTGTTACCTCCTTTGACAGCATCACAGTATCAGCTTAAAGCACTTGTTGCAGCTGCTGAGTTTGCATCTTTTGCTGTGAAGTACAGCCAGACTTTGACCGCTTCGCCTTGGACATTTTTAATCTGTAGCTCTGCTCTAAAAGAACGTACGTACCTGGACCCGCCTACTATCCTCGGAAACGTAAAATGATTGGCTAGAATCTAAAGTGTATCACAGCTCAGGAAAAAAAAGCACCGAAATGTGCGCTGCTTTTCAGTCTGGTACCGGTACCCATCCCTACATGTAATGAATAAGTCTGGATATTTTATTCTGATGAGTATGGATAAGATGTCTGATTGCAAATCACAGTCAAATTAACAACATGCTGCCGAGTCGTGTTCTTCTCTTGGTGCACTGTGGGTCCTCGGTATCGACTAAACATCATTTATATTCCAAAAGCTGATCACGGCGCTCAAATCATCCATACTGGTAAACTCGAATTATTCAAACTACGTAGAGATAATCCTGCAGAAAAACATTTCTTTCACAGTATCACTGTCACAGGCTTTTGCTTTGTTGTTTTCGATTGGTTGTAAAAATGAGGCAGCCTGTGGGCGGATGCCAGCAGAGCGAGAGAAACTTTCTGCTGGGATCTGACGAGCATTGGAAGGATTTTTGTCTGTTGTGCTCCGTGCACAAGTGTTAAAATAGGACGGGGGACAGCATGAGGCTGTCACAGTTACCCGGGTTACATCGTGTAACTGTATGGCTCTCATATGGTCTGCAAATCACTGGTTCAATAAACCAGTCCTTACAGTGAAAATGAAAACTGCATAACCCGCCCTAGTTTCTGATTTTACTGGTCTGAAAATGCACATTTGTTCAGTTCAGAAAACAATAACCGTTTCCTGATAGGTAGTCGCATCCGTCTCTTGGCACTCAACCACGGCGTACTGTGTGCCTGCGAGTGTGTGTGAATGAATGTGTGTGTTTGGTTTTCATGTAGAGCTCCTATGAAACATGGATTAGGTCTTTGTTCCTGTCTGGTAGATCAAAGCCTTGTGGTATTCTGAGAGCAGCTCTCTTGTTGTGGCGAGTTTTCATTTCTGTAGCCTTTTGCCTTTGCTGTGTGTGTTGGCCTGTGTGAGTCTGCATATCTTGTGCCTCTTAGTGTGGGGGCATTCCAGTGTGGGCCACTGCTTGTAAACCTCACTTTGGATGTCGTTATTACAGGTTTATGAAGAGGGATGTATTTATTTACACTCGTTACTGTGTGTTTGCATTACTGCAGGGTTTGCATTTACCAAAAATTGTGCAGCATAGGACAGGAAAAACTCCAATGTTGAAGTTTGAATAGTTCAGATAGCATCTGGGCTGTAACAAGGGGCCTGAAAGTAAAGGAGAGCATGCTTCAACTAATTTTTTTTTCCAATAGTCAAATCCTCTCTGTGATCTGTATGTATCAGCATTTTCAGCTCAGTGCTGCAGTTAGGAAGCCTGCAAATGCAATAGCAGTATCTTGTCACTGGAGGGAGCCATAGTTGCATTTTAAAAGTAGCAGCTCCGCACTCGTCCATGCAGACACATCATCCATACAAGGATTAAAGACGTTCAGTAACAAAGTTGTATTTATTAACAAATGGGAATGAGCTTGTGAACGGTCAGGTCAAATCTTATCATTACTACAGCTTTGTGCAGACGAGTCAGTGCAGTGTTTTCCACCAGTGCTTCGGGGAGCGTACAAAATGTTCGTCAGTCTATTGGTATGAAAAGCATTGAACATTCAGTTAAAAACGGTTAGCCCTTTCATGTGTTTCTGCTTGCTCTTCCTTGAAATTAATCTCAAATGCATCTTTAAAAACCCGAATACATTTGTTCCTATCCACTGACTGCAGAACTGACACTGCTAACCCTGAAACTAATAAAAACGAGACAGATTGTAAAATTGTGCTTTGTGAAAAGTAAACAGACGGTTGCAAAGTGTTTATATCAAAATGACAAAATGACAATTTCTTTATTTCCAGTGTAATTTTGTGTGACGTTTGTGTACGTAAAAGAAACACATGGCAGGGTGACATTTTTGACGTTTAACTTGCCAATCCTTGCTTTCTTCTTTTTCCTTCTTTGATGGCAATCTTTGGCTCAGTCACCATTTTAAACTCACCAACTGCAGAAAATTCTCTGTCATGTCATGTCCTGCTCCTCTTTTTCTTCCCCTCCTAGACTTTGTCCTTTGTTGTCCTTGTGTTGTTTCTGGCTCTTGTTAGCTGTGCCCTGACCTCTTCGGTTCATTATGTGGAAGAGGAGCAGGAACAAGGCAGAGACAATGAGAGACACCCCTGCCATGAGGAAACCTGTCCCATAATCACTCATCTTGTCAATGAAGAATCCTAAAAGGGAAAGTAGAAGTGAGACAACATCTATTCATCACTGGAATTCACCTGTGCTGTCAAAAAACCAACAAACACAACAATGTTTAAGCTATGTTGTTGTTCATGAACAAGCAAAAGACTAGGGATGGGTACCGGTATCCGGTGCCGTTCTGTCATAAACGGTAGTAACCAAACCGAAAAGCAGCGCACATTTCGGTGCTTTATTTTCCTGAGCTGTGATACACTTTGGATTCTAGCCAATCATTTTACGTTTCCGAGGATAGTAGGCGGGTCCAGGTACGTACGTTCTTTTAGAGCAGAGCTACAGATTAAAAATGCCCAAGGCGAAGCGGTCAAAGTCTGGCTGTACTTCACAGCAAAAGATGCAAACTCAGCAGCTGCAACAAGTGCTTTAAGCTGATACTGTGATACTGTCAAAGGAGGTAACACCTCAAATCTGATGAAACACCTGGCGACGCATAGCGTTTTTTTAAAAGCCGAGAAATGCGCCGTATTTGATAGCTTGCTGCGAGACCTCACACCGAGCACATCTACTGCGGGTGTGGTGCCTGTTATCGACCCGGAGTTAGCAACATCCCCCAAAAACCTGAAGAGGAGAGTCCTGGCCCCTAGCCCTGCCAGTGTAGCAGAAATGATGATGATGATGATGCAGCAGCAGCCGTTCTTCTCTGCGTGAGTAGCTTAATGTTGTTTGTGTGTAATTTACGTTGAGTAGGCTAACCACGTTATTACATTAATGCATGTAAGGTGAACTAGCAAACATCATCATAGCTACATGCGGCTGTCTTCTTGTTTGATGGCAGATACTCCCTTCACCCTGGACAAAAAGGCTAAAATGACCAAAGAAAAAGTGAGAAACAGTTAAACATGAGAGGTTTTTGGACAAAGTTTGTGTTTTTTCCATTGTTTAAGCTGCTTCCAGCCAAGAGTGATACCATATATGCCCCATAGCTGCAGAAAAGGCTAACATTGTTATCTTTTTACAAAAAAACAGCTGAACATGAGAGGTTTTTGGACCAATTTTGTGTTCTCCATTCTTTAAGCACCGGTTTGAGCACCATTTAAGCACCGGCACTGTTTCAAAAGTACCGGTTTGGCACCGGTATCGGATAAAACCTAAACGATACCCATCCCTACAAAAGACTGAGGCAGAAATTGGATTGCACTAACATTCGGTTCATCCTAAGGCAATGAAGCCAGCGACGCACATGAAGGAAACATAAATAGAATCTTTGATGCATCGTCAAAATCCATCAAGTCTCCGGTCATGAAAGTAGTAGAAGTAGTTAGAAATAGCCTCTGTGTCAGAGGAACCATGTTGAGTTAAAAATAGGACACCACTGGCTATATTTGCATCTACTTCACTTCAATGAGCATTTAACTATATTTGAGATCAGTTTCAGCCTCGAGCGTGTTCTTTAATTCAACATTTACATGTGGGGGTGTCACTTTTATCCAAATTAAGAGATTTTTAGGGAGTTAAATAAATGAAAAAAATCCTTTAAATGTCAGCAGGAAAGTAAGAAACTGGGGGAGGACTGAAAAGTATTTGTTGATATTTTTCTATGCAACGTTTTCTTTTGTTTAAAGAAAAACCAAAAAATCAAATAACCATAAATCGTCCACCAAAGGGAGCGTATCTGTCTGTCTGCACGCCAAATCACACCGGATGTTTTCTAATCTCTATTAACTGCTTTTCTTTAGTGTTGTGTGTGAATGTGAGTCACAACCTCCATAATCAGGTTAAATCCTCGCTGATTTGGGAGGCGGGGCTCATGGTATGTGTTGGTTTGCACAGAGAGAGGAGCAGAAAAACATTTTACTGTAATTTAGTTCAAGAAATGCCTTTTTAATTAAATTTGCAGACAGATTACTGGAGATGTATGATGGCATATTCGCAACTCGTTTAAATATATCTTGGCAAGGTGGTGAGATGAAATAGCTGAAAAAAGGACACACGCACTTCCAGTTAGGCGTCTATTTGCCATTTGTCATCTCTTTGCTCTTTTTTTCTGCTTTGCATGCATAGTTACTGCAGCTGCTGTTGCAATGCAGCGTAACAGAAGGAAGAGCCTCTCTTTAACAAGAAAAATACATATTTGGAAGCAATCAGCTGTAAAATAAATATCAAAATCTCATTTGATTCCACTGAGCTTCAGTGTGCTGCAGTTACATTGTAGAAAAATGCATAAGCACAACCACTGTGTAAGACTTTATGTATTGGATAATGTGAGAGGACACTGCGACCTTGAAATGTTTCTAAAGCTTTGCAAATAGAAATGTTAATATAAAGCAATAATTCAATAATTATACCTTTTAGTTTGCAGTCACAACAGCTAAATGGATGAGTTTCACAGCAACAACATAAAGTTAAAAATCCATTTCTTTTCTGATATTCACAGAAGGTTTAACACGTCTGTTGTTTTTAGTGTTCACTATAAAAACTCACCAGCAATAGGTGGTCCAAGCAGGCCTCCGCTGCTGCGTATAAGCATGAAGAACCCCAGTGCACTGCCGAGCCTCTGGATGCCCACAACCTCAACCAGCACAGTGATGTGAATGGCAACCGTTGCACCATACACCAGCCCGTAAACTGCACTAAAAGCAACCAGCTCTGAAAACGAGGTAGCCAACGGGCATAGCAGTAACACCGTACCCAGCAGAATCACTGTAGCCGTCAGCTGCTGCACCTGGAAATGGGAAACAGTGCATCAGAGTGTTTCTCAGTTTCACACTAGAGTATCAATGCATTATTTACCTTTCCGTAGATATTAAGTTGTAATGATTTACTTATTGTTTCACTCAACACCTACAATATTTCTTGCTCAACAGGCATATCTGTTTGATCTGTAATCCTGTTGATAAGAAGCACTTTGCTATCATGTGATTTTCAAAGTATGGTTCTATTACATTGAACGCACCGTCTCTATCAGTCTTAGGTTTGCCACCCAGCCAAAAAACACTCTTCCAAAGAGGTCCAGCACTGCAGAGATGGACATAAGAGCAGCTGCCTGGTACTCCTCGATCCCTTTACTACGGGCATAAGGAACCAGGAACAGAGCTGGGGCAAAGAAACCCAGAGCAGCAAACACCCCAAACATAGAGTAGATCATGAACTGAGCATTTGTAATGAGGGTATAATCTACATATAGAAGAATTTTGTTCTTTAGTTCAGTCCACTTAGTTCTGCTGGTTGATTCTTCAGTCATATTATGTTTGTCATCTTCAAAACATGGTTCCACTCTCCACTCATCAGCGTCCTCCAGCTCTTTCCCTACATGGCAGCTGGACTTGACCTCATCCAAGTCCTCTTTAGAGACTGATCTGAGTTCCAAGCTTTCTTCTGCAGCTTTTATCTCACTGCCAATAGTAGGATCTTTGGTGGCTTTCAGGGGCCTCAACAACATCCCACATACGCACAGGTTAAGCTGCAGACCCCCTAAGATCAGCAGAGCACCTCTCCAAGAGAAGCTGTCAATCAGCAGCTGAAATAAAGGGGTGAGGACAAAGGTAAGAATGCATTCTCCTGAGCTGGATAAGGCATTTGCCACCGGGCGCCTCTTCTCAAAGTAATAGCCCAGCATGGTCACTGTGGGCGTCCACGTTAAAGCATAGCCAAATCCTGCAGCAAAGAAAAAACATCAAATATGATCTTTTCTGTGTTGTGTTTTCGGTCGGTTTTGTGTGCATTGTATCGCTTACCATTTAGAAACCCTACTGTTAAGTAGAGTTCAGTGAGGTTATTGGCAAAAGCCCCAAATACAACTCCTAAGCTGCACATCAGACCCCCCGTTATCACTACAGCACGATGGCTGAAGCGTGCGCTGAGTGCAGATGCCACTGGAGCTGCAAAAAGGACACATAGGACATACTCATATAACTGATTCCATAACAACATTTACACACTTCATAGTATAACAGATGCTTTTTAAACTTGCTTAGAATTTTAATCATCGACTTAAGAGTGTCCTTTATTGTCCAGCTATATAATTTATATAACCAAACTATCCTAACAAAATTATATCGTATTATTTTGAGTACTTTCCTGGTAGTTTTGTGATTAATGCAGCAGAATTCATTCAGCATAAAAAGAACCGGGTGTCAAATGTTTAACAATTATTTTAAATTGTAGAAGAGCGACACCTGGTGGCCATAATTTAAAAAGGGGAGGGCATTTAAAGGCAAGGCAAGGCAAGTTTATTTGTATAGCACAATTCAACAACAAGGTGATTCAAAGTGCTTTACAGAGACATTAGAAACAAAAACAAATAAAAAGCAGGATTTAAAATCGATTAAAACAAGCAAACAAACAAACTAATTAACAAACAAACAAACAAAACAGTATATAAAATTAAAACAGATAAAATCAGAATAGTAGATAAAATCAGTAGTTAAAATGTAAGTTTTGAAATTTAAGCTTAAGTGCGGATTTGGTGCTTTATTTAAATGCAACTGAGAATAAGTGAGTCTTCAACCTGGATTTAAATAAGCTGAGTGTTTCAGCTGATCTGAGGCTTTCTGGGCGTTTGTTCCAGATATAAGGAGCATAAAAGCTGAATGCAGCAGGGTAAACGCATCGAGATAATACTGTCAAAATAGGAAAATGTGTCGGGATGCTCCGATGTCTACTCTCACCACACTCGCTTCCATACGCTTGTATTAAATACAGACATGCTTAAGATTAAAAACGTGCTGATAGTTACCTACAATGTGAATGGTAGCCACCGCTATAGAGGTGATCCACGATGTACCTGTTGCTGTGGTTTCAAAGTATCGATGTATCTCAACGTAGAATACACCAAATGCTTTAATGACCCCAAAGGTCAGACCAAAAACTAGAAAGCAGGAGAGCAGGATGAACCAGGCGTAGCCGCCGTCGGGGGCTGCAGCTGCCGCCACGGTTACCCTTCTCCTCTGAGCTCTCGATGCAGAGTCCATGTTCACTTGTGCTGGCTTCTTAAACAGTCAAATATCTACAGGGAGAAAAACAAGTATGTTATTATTTATTTATTTATTTATTTGGGTGCTTTTACATTTGATGTAAAATTGTTAAGCAAGATATTAATTTCCATAAGAGACTTTAATTTGTAAACAGATATTGGCTGGTGTCTCTGCACTGAAGATATTCAGAACAGCTACTAAATCTGAATGATGTTCTTGTTTAATTTCAGATGCAAATCAACACATTTTGAACACGAATACATTAAACAGAAAGACGTATCTGGATACCTCTGGCTAAAATTTGTCAGTACTAAGTAAAAAAGTTACCTTCTAATGCAGAATTACTAATGCATGCAACAACAAGACCAGCCCAGGTATGTCTGAGAGCCAGAGCTGCGATTCTGTCTCCAATAACCATTTAGTCCCTAAAAACAGAGCAACTTCAGCAACCTGGCACAGAGCACTGTACTTCAAAAGTGTAACAGTAGGGGAGACCGGGGATAGTTGTAACATTTTTGACATTTCTGTCTGTAAATTAGAGATCGTTTAAGGCAGTGGATTCAAAATGTAATGCAAAGTATTTACATGTCTCTGCTATTAAATAGTGCAGCTATTTTCTCTGCAGCACAATTACCCATTGCATGATATGGTGTCAAACACAACGAGTGAAATGTTACGATTAACCCCATAGTCTGGGTTAGTTGTAACTAGGGCTGGGTATTTCTAGAATCGATTCTATTCCGATTCACAAGGTCCTGAATCGATTCGATCCATGATTCGATTCAATTCGATTTGAATCTGGGAAATTTTGCCTCAGACAGTCAGAAATATTATAATTTAGATCAGTACATTTACATATTTTTGTATCTCTAAAAAGGAAGCTGACACTTTCCAGACTTTATCAAAAGTGTGAGCGTCACAGCAGAGGCCTTTGTGTCAAAGTAGCTGAAGATAAACACAGAAACACATGAAGGGGATTTTCCTGTTCTGGGATTTTATAAAAATATTCTGCAGTAGATCAAAAACGAAAGAAAACCATTAATCAACATATGAACATTACCTCTGAAGTTACAGCGGTTTTATTAGAGACACGCTGAGCGTTTTGCATTTTGTATAATTTTAAAAAGTTTAAATTTGTTCAGAAGCCTGTTGAACGGCAGAAATTAGGTTTTCTTTTCAGAAGTAAGTAAAAGGAAAGAAAAACATTGGCTGACAGCCTGTAAACAACGGTAGACTTGTGCGTAACAAGCAAGCGAATAATGCAGAAAACAGATTTCGGGGATAGACGGGAAACTGTTCTTGAAGTACAGAGAAAGAGAGAGAGAGCTGTGCATGAAGTGTGATTTTATCGTGGTGGAAACAAAACAGCAAAAGTCAGAGTGAGTCCATGACGATGTTTATGTGAAGTGTAGTTTGGATCTTCTTTTGCTGCTGGTTCGGTCAATATTGTTTGGAGAGAGATCAAACTAACAGCTTTAGAATCAGCGCATAAAGGGCGTAAACAAAGCGCGGAGCCGCCGACGCATCAGAATCAGCGAGCTGTCGGCTTTCAGCCCCGACCGTGTCCGTGCCGTCAGGTGAGAAAGGCGACGTCTCACTGATTCTGATGCGTCGGCGGCTCCGCGCTTTGTGTTTACGTCTCTGTGCAGAAGCCGTGCCTGCTCTCATTTACTGTCTTAAATGTTTGGTGGTTGTCAAAATTTTGTGACGTTTCACCTGAGATTCTGGAATTTTGGGAAAAATGCATTTATATAAAAAAAATCAATTCAGGATTTTAATGAATCGATATCACGTTATCCAAGCCAGAATCGATTTTAATCGATAAATCGATTATTAAAACCCACCCCTAGTTGTAACATATCCTTTTATGCCATTTATGTAGCTGTGTGTGTGTGTGACAGAATGCAGAAATCTAGCTTTTGAACATATTCCAACCCCCCCAAAAAAGACAAATTATGGAATTTTCTGCAACTGAATATTTCATTAAATTTGGTTGATCTTCCTTGAGTTTGGCCTCATTGGCTCAGTGGGCATTATAACCTACAACTCTTGCACCAATTTTGAACATAACAATGAAACTGAAAAAATGTAGTTGTTCACCAGCATCGCAATTCCATTACTTTTTATCATGGCTTACCTTGGTGTGGTTTGCAAAGTGCTTCAGAAAGATGAGGAAATCTGTTTCTTGCACCCATCCTGATTTATTTCCACTACCAATACTTCCTACTGGTCCATCTCTGACACACTGGTCTGCATAACGTATGTGTGGGAACACAAACAGTGGAGGAATTGTGTTGCCAATGGCATTAACCGCATATACAAAAGCGACCAGTGAACCTCTCTGCTGATGTCGTTGCCCCAACTTGTTTAATATAAGTTAAAGTAATAGTGTGGTAGGTTGTAACATCTGCATTATTGTTACAACTAACCCAGACTGTTGCTGTTACAACTGACCCAGACTCCTATAGCCATGAACTAGCTAACATTACAGCCAACGACTAAAACATTAGCACTAAAGACCTACACAGAATATATCCCCATAGACATACAAATAACATAATTTAAGTTTGATGAGTTTAACTGCAAAGCAGATAATGCTATTAGAAAATGAAATAAAGTAGAAAAACTTACTTTTTGGCATACCAATTACTTTTTTTCGTGTTAAATTGTCTGTGTTTGACAAAATGTGCTGATTTTTCACATGTGATAGCAGAACTGAATTGGGCATGTACAGGATGAATCACATCATTTGAAATGATTGGAAGTGTTACAACTATCCCCGGTCTCCCCTACAACCAGGCAACCACCCTTAGACTCAAGTTCCCCTGCTGTCATCAGTTTGATAAGTGGTTAAGAAAATATATGGGTGGATATATTTGAGTAATATGTACCTGTCTCGTGTACAGAGCCCTGACAAAAACTCCGAGAAGCTTTTAAGATGAACTGGGACCCCACATAAAGTTTCATTTCCAGGTGTTACGGAGAAAATCCAGATAGGATGCAAAATCTTGTGGAAGTCAAACGAGGTTTTTGATGAATAGTTTTTCCCTCACATAAACACTCACTGAGCAAATGTTGATTCCTAGGTTAAGAGTTTAGTTCCAGCTGTAATTCCCACCGATGATAACGTGACTTGTGTGGTGCAGTTGGATAACACTGACAATGTAACTTTGGTCATGAGACAGTACATACAGTCCATTTACTTCCTTTGATGTCTGCCTCAAACTGACCACCACGTGTGTCCACATGACTAAAATCTCGAGGGCTGGATTAATCTTTGTCTAAGCAGCATTTCATTTCAACAAGCCATACTCACTCTGCTGAATCAACTAAACATGAAACAGTCATAAATCAAGACATTCAACACCTCTTTATTCCAACCAGCGTTTAGTCTGAAAAAGGACATTTTTCATCTTTCTCTGCATCTGTCCAAAAAGGACAACAGTAAAGTGTGTTTATTGTTAGTTATTTGTCTCTTGGTCTCTTTGGACGACAGTCAGAGCACAATTTATCACACATGATAGGATTTAGCTCAGTTCCCTTATCTGCTGATGAACCATACATAACACAAAAACCGATAATGAAACTGCACAGAGCGCATAGAGAACAGAGGATTTTCATGCATTTCAATTATGGAGATTATTCACCTTCTGTGTGATGTGAATGAAAGAGGTCTGAACCTAAATCCGGATCATGACCCCAACAGCTCAACAACATTATAAGATGAGATGAATGAAAGTGTAACTCAAAGCATTAGATTTCACATGTGATACATGTAAAATAATATTGCTACCTTACTTTTCTCGGTCAGTATGAAGCCATGATGTTCCTCCTGTGGGGCAGCTGTCCAAGCTCGGTGGGATTTGTTAAGCATAAGCGGCTTGTCACATGCCGAGGTTGTAGTGGTGTTACTCGCACAGGAAAAGATGCAGCTCGTCTTCTCGTGTTAGAGGTTAGAAGGTGCGAAAGTCAAGCGTGGACAATAAGTGTGAGAAAAGGGGTTAAGTAAAGGAATCAAGGAGATAATAAGAGGAATAAAATACAGCAGAGGATTAAAAATGTAAAAGGTTAAGAGCAACATGTGAACAGCTAACCTGGATAGACCTTTGTACCTCACGGTTCCTGGACATGTTGAAAACAAAGACACATGCAGGGCAAAGTTTTATTAAACTTGTCTTATCAGCAGTTTGGTGTTTGTGTGTGTGTGAGAGCGAGAGAGAGAGATATTCAGAGCGAAAGATTACGTGCAGATTTAAACACCATCGCTTTCCTTTCTCGGCTAAATCATATAAAACGTATAAAAACTATAATTACTGTGAGGACATTAGCATCTGCTAGGAGTAACACCATAAACACAATCATGTGTTTTTCTGTAACATTTAATATCAATGACTAACTAGCAACAATCAAAGGTGGAAACAATGTATCAGTAAATCAGTTAAGAGCTTCATATTAGAGAACTTGGCTACTTCAGTTTACTCAGAGCTTTCTGACCACGAGTGTGACTCGTCCATCATGCAGTTAACAAATCACTACGATACGTTCAAACGTACGTTCTCCTTTGCTTCTCAATCAAATCCCCAAATCTGACGCTTGTTTGTAACATCCTGGGTTTTTTAAAACCACGATTTTGCCTTGCGTGCTACTTTTAATAGAGCAGTATCTTTCAATAGGGAAGATGTTGTGTGTTTCGACACCCCTCAAATACATGTACATTCTGACCGTAACATAATGAAATCTGTAAAAAAATAGACAAATAAAGACAGACCATATTATAGTGGTCCACGATAACCACCCACACATGCAGATAAAGCTACGAGCTCAGACAACTGAGACTGTATTCTGCGCCGGGCACGTCAAAACCCAGCTGAGAGCTCAGCAAGTCCTTTCACAAGTGAGACGTTTGCTCTGTTGCTGCCTTGCAGACAGTTAACACGACTCCTCTGATCAATGCGTCATATACCAAAGAGAAAATGTCAATGGAGTGCACGCTTGCTCAAAGCAACACTTGTTTACACTGTGTAAAAGTAAAAAGATATGATCCCGTCAAAAGGTCATCCCATGATTAGTAATGGATTCCTTCAAGGGAAAAACTGAAGATAAATAAATATTTTTTTATTTCAAATGAAAATACTTAAATTAGCAAACTGAGTTTTGATTCATGAGGCGTCCTTTTTAGTCGGTGCTGTTTTTAAAATAACTAGGGATGCAACGATACCAATTTTTTCAAACCGATACGATACCGATACTTGGATCTGAGTACTTGCCGATACAGAGTACAAAAACCGATACTTCTACCACACACACACACACAAATGCAATGAATTGGAAGACAGGTTTTATTTTATTCTCTGCCGATAAAAAATAAAATCTTAATAAAAATGACCACAAAAAAATTTCAAGTGAAAAATAAGCACTTCTGTTAAATTATTGCAGAGTCTCCACATTGTAATTTAACAAAATATCACTGAACTATTGGCACTGTCTCGAGCTTTCAGAATAATTTATTTATTATATTTCATATCGCAGCTCGAGTATGCTGAGAAGACGATGCAATCCTATGTTTTCCACAATCGGCATTGGCTGGTCATCCAGAGCAATAAAATGAGTCCGGTCCACACTGCTGACATTTTGTTTAGCCTAGCTACAGCAGCCTCCAGTTTCTCTTTTTTTACTCGTCTAACCCTGTGCCTGTTTAGCGCGGGATGTCCCCTAGTGGCCAATCTAAAAAACTACAACGAAAATGACAAGCCACCCTCTGATTAATGAAATAAGTTAGTATCGGTTCATGGTATCGGTTAACTTTTACGAGTTAACCGATACCACATTTTTACAGTATCGGTACCGATACCGATACCAGTATCGGTATCGGTACCTAAAAATCCCTAAAAATAACATAATAAATAATATTTTAGTTTGAATGTGTTTGAATCAGATGGATTTGGATTCATCTGCTCTATTCCTGTGTACCACAGACATATTCATTAGCAAAGGTAAAACAAGGACATGCAAATGTGACATCATTATTCCACAACCACCTGGGACAAACCCCTCGTAAACCTCCTTTAACCACCTCTCAGTGGAACAACCTGCCAATAAACTTTGGCAAACTATTAATTCTGCTCATGAACTGTCTCTTTTATGAGCTTTACAGTTCACTAAAGAGGCACGGTACCAATGTTTGTGGTGTGCCAGATTGTTAGTGTGGCTCTTCACAAAGCCAAGTGCACATTGTTTGGGCCAAGTTTATTTGGGCTTGTGAGTCAGCAGACGGCAGAGAGAAGTCTTCCTTTAATAGGGAAGCAAATGATCCTTCCTGCTTCATCGATCACATTAAATCTTCTGTCAGTGGTAAAAGTATATATACTCTGTGTACTTTTAACCTATGTTGAATTTGATATTTTCAAAAATAATATCCATAAATGTGATTTGGGGATGACTCGCACTCTTTGTTTCAGTAAATTCAAATAGCTTTCCTGTGCTGTGGTGAAGGTCACAGCGTGGCAGTGCTGTTTAGGTATTAGAGCTTAGAGAGACAGATACGGTGGGGGATGGAATAAAAGAATCAATCTTCTTTCTCTGCATCTGTCCAACACCCAGGTAATCATTTAGACCAGCCTACCTGTTATGTAACATCAGCAGAAGAATTATCTCAGTCTATTTCAGAGTATCTTTAGTAATTGTACGTTCAGGTGAAAGCTTGCTTGTAATGCCCAGAACACAGACACACACGTACCAACGAGTGCTTTAAAACAATTAAAGATTCATAAGAATGGGTGATGAATTACAAATCTATGCTGGGGAAGGTGGGACAGTGGTATAGATGGAGACCTGAATAATGAATATGTGCTGCTGAAGCCTGACACAGTGCACAGGGTGGTGTTATTAACTGTGCCTTTCAGTGCGGACTCTGATGCCTGTCGTCACTGTATCTGGCTTCATGTCTGTTATTGTTATTGCAGCAGAGACGTGTTTGTCTGCCCCCACACGTCACCAAACAAGTCAACTTTCTGTTTTTCATACGCAGTCTCAGATCTTTGTGCCTATGAGGGGATCCAGAGCCATGTTACGTTTTTCAAAAACACAATGTTACAGCTGAAATAATGATCATTGCATTTGTAGCATACTTCATGGCCAGCGTTGCATTGATTCTGCTGCACGCACGGCTAACTGAAATGCTGACTAAAGCTTTGCTGTTGTTTCTTTTTTCTTCATTTCCATTCACGATGGTGATGCAACAAAAGTGAAATGCAGAACACCGCTTTGAGAGAAGCCCATAGAAGTTACATGACAGCCAGCTTCCTCTCAGTCTTCTAATGCAACAGGTGTTTTACTTACACACTTCCTCTGTGTGCACTATTTTTAGCCACACTAGCCTCAGTTAAAAGATTTGTAGTGCACCATCCATCCATATATTTACCCATCTTCTGGTCGTGGCCATCATTGTGGCACAGTCAGTCCTCCACAGGGCCAGTACACAGACATAATTTACACTCACTTGCTTGCAGGACCATTGGAAGTAATTAAATCAACAGTTTGGTAAATGGGTAGCAGAGCCACAGTGGTTAGCACTGTGGCTTACATCCAGGAGGTCCTGGGTTTGAATCTGCCATCTGGCCGAGATCTTTCTATATGAGTTTTGCATGAGTTCTCTCTGGGTACGTCTTCCTCCCATAGTCTACAGACATGCAGTTTGTGGGGTTAGATTATCTGGGATTCTAAATTGCCCACAGGTGTGACTGTGACTACGAATGGTTGTCTGTCTCTTTGTGTCATTAGCAGCAAATTGCCACCCAGCTAAATCAATACTGCCTCAAAGTAGCTGTGTGAATGCAAATTTACATTTTTAACATTTGTGCATGTCACCAACACACAGCAATGAGACTCTTAGACAAGACAGAACTTCCCTGATGCACACCGACTGCATCCAACAGCCACTCACACATGCGCCGCAGTAACGGCCATAAAAGCTAACAAGGCAGACGTGTGATGCAATCAGACACTCGAGTGTGTGATGAGCCAAGGTCATTGGAAAAGAACAAAGAGATTGTAATCAAACAGGAAAAGAATCTGCTGGCATCAGACCGCTGGACCTCATCCCTGCTCTCTGATTAGCAGTGCAGCCAAATGTCCAGCAAATCAACTTCAACCGATCAGTCTGTTTGTCTGCAATGAAAGACAAATCTTAACTCAGATCCTGCTGGAGGCTTGGCACACACACACACACACACACACACACACACACCACATCAAGGATTGCAAGAGCGATTTAAATCTTTTGGGTATTTTTTATCTTCCCAGTTTCCAAATGTCCTTGTAGCTAAAGAAAAATGGATACTATGTTTCAGTTCATTATAAATTCATATATGCAACAGGGCATCGTTTTGATTAACCTCTGATGTTTTAATTAAAGACCAATGAGTTTGTGAACTCTGCACTAAAGGTTCCCAAACCAGTGAGAGTTGAAAGATGTCTTTGGAGCTCATTTTTAGTCTGGTCGCGTTCTGTAAAACTGGCCCTCGGCACCTTCCCCGCTCTTTCGTCTTCTTCTCCTTCACAAAACAGTTTAGTCAATGATCATTTAGGATTCAAGCCTGCTTAAAAACCATATCACACAATCGCTCGCACCAACCCACACACACTGCAGCGCACACCCCACATTCACACACCTCAAAAACTTGCAGCTATCCTTTCAATCTTCTCCACACGCTCAGCCCCCAAGAATGTTTGGCAGTCGCTTTTGTTTATAGCTGAGTGTGAATTATTCTAGTGAGTGAAGAAGAGAGGGGGGAATTGGAAAGGGCTTCCTCTGGAGAGTGGCTGACAGCCTTGTCAGAAATTCTGCAGATACACGCAAACTCAGCCAAAACATGCCCTGGGGGGGTATAGATTTGACCCTTTTGATGTAGATGTCGGTTAATTCATGATGACACATGAACAGGTGCATCGATGCTGCCCCAAGGCTGCTTTGTACGGGTGTCCACAGGAATTACAATGTTCAGTCCATATGTGGAGGAATATGAACCCCTTGGGGATAACACGGGTTTGGTGTAGGAGTTAGCTTTATATGGAGAAAAGTTGGTAGAACACAGAAACGAAGTATTGCCTCTCACACTCACTTCCATCTATGTTTCTGCTCCAAAATCACTCTCTGTATCCTTTTTATGTATTTGTCCAACCATGTAAATGGCTGAAGAGAGTAAAAGTTGCAGTCTACCCGAAGGACAGTCTCTCCTTGCATCACCCTTCTGTCCCAGCTCTCCACCTTTGCTTGAATGCTTCAGTCTTTGCTTGCCTCTCCGTGGCAAACTCCCAGAAAGCACAGGTGTGTGTGGGCCTGCCCAGATGGCAGTGTTTTTGATGATGACAGGAGGAAGAACAAGCCAACCGAACTCAGGTCTTCTACTGCCCCCCCCCCCCTTTTTTTTTACATTAAAAATAATCAGCAGTGTTTGGTTTGATAAAGAGCTCAAAGCAACCTGTAAACCTCATTAATAAACATTTCAGTGATAAAAACAATACATTGTGGTTCACAGCCTTTGTGCTGCACGCTGGGAGATGCCACATTCTTGCATTAGTTTGGCAAAGAGTTGTATTTTTTAACAAAAAAGGTTCCATCACTAACACCGAATAATGTAATGCATTAGTAACAGTGTTACACGTTAAGCTTCTGCCAGCACAAACCGAACATTCCCTGCTCCCGTTGCTTCACATTGAAAGGATTTAACAGGCAGGCATCAACTAGTCACAGGACGTCTTTGTTGGCGAGTCTTGCACTTGCCATTATCATTCTTCAGAAAAACGAAGCCAAATCAGTGGAATTTTCAGGATTTTGCCACAGATGACCAGTTTGAAATATTGCAGACACACAGAGCGAAAATGAGCAACAACTTTTACTTTTTCTCTTCCCGCTTGTCTCGTCTCGTTCCCTGCGCAGCGTGGGATCAGATCACAGTTACTCACAGGACGAGTCGGCTATTGTCTGATGTCTTCATTAAAAAAATTACACTACATTTTTTCTCTGCCTCTCGGTATCCTGTAACCTGTAGTTCTAAACCTAATTTGGTGTTTCCAGCAGAAGATCAAACAGGACTAAACAAGACGACTCAACGGATTTTGTGCTGTTGAATGGCTTATGTCCTTGTTACACTCCCATAATTTCAACTTGACATATATGCTAGTTCTCACTCACAGTAACACCAGTGTACAAAGAGACACATTAGCATTCCTTCATAAAACATTTAAAACTCTGCAGCAGTTCAAACCGAATCTGAAATAAATGGATGGTTCGCCCTCACCTGCTCGTCTTGCTCTGGTCCCCAGGTGAAAGATGTGTTAAAGCACAAGGTTGCTCACACTTGTGTTACCTGTAAACACAAGGATTGAGTCTTTACAGGTAATGAGTTGGAAGCTTGGACTTAAAGAGTGGGATCAGCTGGTGTTGGAGTGTTTGTTTTTTAAATAACGATTTCACAGGGGAATACTTCCCCTGAATTCTGTAACATTCCCACAGCTTCCCATTATGCTATTTCTTTGATGGACTAATTGCTTTGAATTGCATAATATTTAGAGTTCTATCATCTCTGCGACTGTATCGTCATAGAAACTGCACCACTAACTAATTTATTACAGAAAATATGTTACAAAATGTAACATTACAAAGTAACACAATTTTGCTAGATGCTCTATGAGATGTGCATGCTAATGATGCAGTATACTCCTGCTGGGCACTCAAAGTGCTTCCTACTGCAAGTCTCATTCACCTAATCACACATATATATTCATATAATGTTTTATCTATGCTTAAGCATATTTTCTAACATTCACACACTCACACTCCACTGAAAGCATCAGGGACAACTCAGGGTTCATCTTCTTGTCCAAGGATATATTGATGTGTACACCAGAGGAGCAAAGCAGCTATTTACTTGAGCCACAGCCGCCCCAATGACAGTGCAAACACGCCAGTGTTCACCAGATAATCTGTCCTTAGCATGTTATCACTTAACACATACGCAAAATGGTAATGGTTCTCAACCTGGGAGTGCAAACAAGTGGCTCTTTTGTTAATCTCCTGTGGTGTTGATGAAATTAGATGAATATGAATATGGAACAAAACAAACACTACCTACGGCGCTATCCCTGTTATCCATTAAGTGTGCTCAACCTCAGTAGCAGTAGATACCATGGATGGATATATATCTATAGAAATGTGAAAAAAGATCACACACCTTGCACCGGTGTCCTGACTCTGGCTCCTGTGCTTGACTCAGTCATGTTAAGCGGGACACTCAAACAATGTGATGCTAGTAAGTATCTTTCCCCTGCAGTTAAGTCTAGACTAGCAGCACTTTGTTGTGTTCATTAGGTTTATTTAAACAGAATCAAACATGTTGTTCATGTAGTGAGCGGAGACAGCTCTCTCCTATCATTAGAAACATTTCAAGCATGGCTTTCCTGGAGGAAGCTGATAATGTTTTACTATTAGAGAAACACATTTCATAGTGTCTAAACCAGATTGTGTTGTTACATTACTGTACTTTTGGATGTTATTCAATACATTAGTATACAGTATATTGCCAAAGTATTCACTCACCCGTCCAAATCATTGAATTCAGAAGCTCCAGGCACTTCCATAGCCAAGGGGGGAAAAAACCAGGCACCGAAGCACCTCCACACATTTATAAAAGAAGCGATTGATCTCAGGAGCTCAGTGAATTCCAGCATGGTGCAGTAACCTGATAGAGTACCTTTGAGATGAATTAGAGCAGAGCCTGAGTCAGGCTGCCCCCTCCAGCATCAGTGTCCGACCTCACAAATGTACCTCTGCAAGAAAAAAATTCCCATAAACAGACTCCTCAACTTTGTGGAAAGCTTTCCCAGAAGAGCTGAAGATGTCATAGCTGCAAACGGTGGGACATTGAACACTATGGATTAAGAATGGGATGTCACTCAAGTTTATATGTGTCTGCAGGCACATCTGGTAACTTTGGTAACAAAACCAGTTCAGAAGATGCTGGGACTCTGTGACATGGTGTCCTTAGTTTCCAGGCATTCGTGGACTTTTGTTAAAAGAGGAGGGGGTGCTGCACAGTGGTTAACAGCCTTGATGTAACTAGGGCTGCCACGATTAGTCGACTAGTCACGATGTCGTCGACGACTAATTTCATAGTCGACGCGTCGTTTGAAGCTTTGTAAGATCCCAAAAGACGCAGAAATAAGTAGTAGGATTTAAGAGTGTAATAACAGACTGAAACAGAAGATGGCAGCACTGCATGTACAAGGATGCCAGCTGCCGTTAAAGCCCGAAGAAGAAGAAGAAGCTGTGTCCGGTATAGCATCCTCCTGTGCCGCATTTGTAGGCCTATGGACTACTTGCACAATCACTTCCGCGTTCGATGTAGTCCTGCCCCAGTGCTTCCGGTGTGGTTAAACCATGGCGACGTTCTACACTCGCTGCCTACAAGAGCTCCCAAAATTGAACAACACTGATGTTCATCGGATTTGCAGAGTGACGACTACCCCCGCCAGCAAATTAGATAAAGGATTTAAGTTATATGCTGCATCATATATACACAACTACGAAGGTAAGAAAACGTAAATTAACCGACAAAGAAATGCTAGCTAACGTCAAATGCAAACACTACTTTACTCCACTATGTCCTTCATTTGATGTCAATTCTTTATATTACATGTTTTCTTAAACGGTATTTTATGTCGTCCGAAACTATAGTTGAGGTTTTCTTAACTAATGTCACTTTTGTTGTTAGACACTGTTATAATAGCGTTAGGTAGTTGGCTAACTAAGGAGGTAGTTAACTACCTAATGCTACTCTTGCTAAGTGTAAAATATATATGTTTAAGACGTGCTGACATGAGTAATACAGAAATAATGCTAATGGTACTTGTATCTTTATTCAGTGTCCAATAAAGACAGGTTGTTCTGTTTTAAATACTTTCCTTTTTATACTCATTCTGAAGCGACATTAGCATAGCTACCGACAGATAAACAAACGTCCGGAAACGCCCAAGCGGTAGTATTTGGAAACGGAAATACGTCACATGCCCTAGTGCAAGTAGTCCATTACGTTACAGCGACACGAGGAAGACTGTCCAAATTCGAAGACTCCGACAAATGCGCCCTTCATTTCCCCAGATTTGAAGGATGGGTTGGGTGTGTACTTCGTGGCCCAAACTATCCCAGAATTCATAGCGCAGCCCAGCTCAGTTTCCAACAATTTCCAACTAACAGCTAGTTAGTTTTAATATTACTCTTATTATTCTTTCTGGGTCACAAAATAAACGTTTAACATATTTTCAGGCGAGAATGTAGCTGTGTAAACCTCAAATATCTGCTCAGTTTATCAAGACACCACATATTTTCAAAAGCGCTCCGACGTTTTCGGAGACGTCTGTTACGCACTAGCTCGATAGCTAGCCGGGGGCTAGGCTCACTAGAGCCGTGAGAACACCGGACTCCCGCTAATCGTTTTCAAACCCACCGCCGTCTTTCACTACTCAGGTTAAACATGATATATAAGTTACTTAGATAACTTAAAAATGTTATTGTTTGGCTTTTTTTAGTATTTTATTTGTTCCTGAGTAAATCGGTTTGGCTGAGATTAAAGTTATAGTTTTTACACAGCTGAATACAGGTCAAGCAGACAGCTGATTATCAGAAGTGTGAGATGCTCGAGAATTTACTCCGGTGTCCTGTTATATTTTAGATAGCAAGGAGTTTATTAAACTTCACCGAAACAATCTGCAAATTTCATTAAAATTTAATAAACTATCATCTTGTCTTTATTTTTAGTTGGCACATACCTTAAACACTTAAAGCTGTAAGCTAATGATAGTTATATAAGAGCAGATGCTGCTGGTGTAAGCTGTATGTTTTACGTCCAATGGATGATGATCTGATTAGTTGACTAATAAAATAATAGTTTGTGGCAGCCCTCGTTCTAACGTTTTTGATATGTGTTACTGCCATAATATTAAAGATAACTTCAAATGGTGAATTTTCTCTGTTTAAACATTTGAGATGTTTTCTGTTTTCTGTTATGAATAAAATATAATTTCATGAAATTTGCAAATCACTGAATTAAATTTTTACACAGCATCCTAAATGAATCGGGTTCATACATCAAAGATGTGGATTATGTGTTGGTGGCCTCATTGTGCAGAAGCCTTTGTGTGTATGCATGTTACTTGCATTGTTGTTTCTCCTCTCCCCGTTTAATTTGTATCCACAGGTAACAGGAGGTTTGGTTTTTGTAAACAGTTATCTGGTTAGCCTCAGGTAATCTTTGAGTTCAACACAGCTGAAAAGGAATGTTTAACGACTGTATTATATTCAGTTTGATGCTGGTCTGGCCTGCTGATTTCCCCTTTCTGTCCCTCTGTGCTGGCTTGCAGGTCCTGGGTAAGCAGAGTTAATCAGGGTTATTGTTAGAGCATGAATGTTTACAGACACTAAACGTCACTTTTGTAGAGGATGGTAAAATACTTCAGTAAATTAAACCTGCTGCAAATCTCTGAAGGACTTTTTTTATTACGAGCCTCACTGTAACTACTTGAGCTTCCCTCCGGAGCTTTTCTGGACATTTTTTAGCATGTTTGTGTTAATCTTTTACCAAGTTCACTGTCTTTATGCGAGCGTGTTTGTGTGAGTCCTCTGTTATTATAAGGTATTAAAGGGCAGTGGACCATCAAGTCAAGCTGCCACGTAATAAAGGGCACATGAAAAATGTGCTTGGCTTTAGATAAGAAGACACTTACAGAGACTTGTTTTCTCTGTCCACTGCCTCTCTCTGATGTTCCTCTGTCTCTCTTTTTTCTGTCTTTTATATTTTTATCAAATCTACACAAATTCTCTGATTTCCCACTAACAAATATTCAAATATTAAATCACATAGAAACTCATCAACAACAGCTTGTGTTTGTCTTTTTCTTGAGATGTTTTTTTGGTTTTGTTTGGAACAAACTGGTTCAGTGTCCTTACAGTCAAACATTAATGGCAGAATGCATTTTCTTCCCTTTTCCATTTTATTCCTTTAAATTAGAGTCAGAAAACACACAGGGACACGAGGAAGACTCCTTCGGCTGATTAAAATCTACATTTGCGGTCTGAGCCAAGTGCTCTCTATCTAGATGGTGGGATATGTCCTCTGTGGGGATTTCTGTGCTGATAGTCTGTGCCTGTGCAGTTTAATTGGATCCATATCTTACCATATATCTTATGGTGTGCATCAACTATGATGCCTATGGCAAAAAATCAAACACCAGCTTATCCTATCTCATGACATGGAGGGAATTAAGAAAATTCTTGTAACAAAGAAGAGAAATGCTCAGTGGGGGTGTATCCCAGCATCGCAGAATCAGTGCATAATCTCACATCAAGGTAAAATTTGCTATATAGGAAAATGTTTGACATTTACAAACTGGTTGTGTTGAATAAAAGATGTCATACAGATGACGCTGCACCTCCTGCCTGAACATCTCTGCAGTACAAGAATCACCCTCTCGCCACATTAGCAGCAGCTTCCCTGAAGTAAAACTGCTACAAAAAAAGAAAAGGAAAGATGAAAACCCTACAATTTTGCAATTTGACCTTATTACAACCAGTAAAAGCTGTAGTATGAAATATTTCTCAACTTTATTTATTCCAGAACAAAAAATGTTAAAAATCAAAATCTGCACATCTACTCACAAAGACTGCTCCAAGGATTAAAACAAGCAGCTCACTTCACGTGTCCCTACAAGCACATACGATGCCCTTTTCTCACTGCTGTCTTGAACCTGTAATAATTCATGGCTGTGGAACAACTGAAATCCAAGTGTTAGCTTCACTATGAAAATGACAGCACCTCCAACAAGCTAACACCAGTTAACTGTAGCCTTAGCTGTCATCAGTACAAATGCAGGATGAAAGCAAAGCTGGCTTTGAATATTAAACAGCTACTTCTCCTCCTTACTTGGCTCTTGGGTCTTTGGGGGTTTGGGTTGTTGAAGACTGGTGGGTCCCCCCCAGCATGACACCAGACAAAAATCTGATAAGTCTCAACATGATCACTCAGTTCATTAACTGAGGTAAAGTGATACATGCATATGTATATGTAATTTATAAGGAATATTGTAGCATATGTCAATATACAGTGCTATATGTGACTATATGTCATAAAACAAGACAACATCAGTAATTTAAGTACATTTGAGAAAATGACATCATTATTTTTTAAGCAAATTACAGAATTCATGTTCTGAAACCCAAAGCCAGGAAAGACTTCTCTGATCAGTCAGAAATTAATCAACAATTAAAATCAACCACCAACCCCAATTTTTCTGCAGTTAAATAAGTGTAATTTGGCATAAAATGAATCATTTGCTTTGCTATTTTTTCAGCTTATCTTATAAAACAGTACATTTGAAAGTTGTTGGATACAATTTGATTACAGAGTTTGTACGATGTGAACCATAAAAAACATAAAATTGATTTTGGTAATGATAAGTAGCATTAATTAAGGGCATCTGTGGCATAAACCTCACAATGAGTGGTGGTTTCATAAATTGTTTATTTATCATCTTTAAAAAAGTTAATGGAAAATGGTGACACCAAATATTAACCTTTTAAAAAAAACCACACAAATAATCTGCTGAGCTGCTCATTAAAAGTTTCTGCCAGGGTGGATGATTTACCATATTAGTAAATGTAACTTCACGTGTATTAACCACCAGGGAGAATATCCTACTTTGTATTGGGACTGCTTCCATCTGCAGGGACTTACACGTATTTGGTGGTGTGACTGTTTTGGGGAACTTCAATTCGTCACATCCACGTATAAAACGCATCCATACCCATCCACATACACAGAATGCTGCAGGGCATGAGACCAGCTGAGAGAAGACCCAGAAAACAGAAAGAATGAACGAAAACAGACTTGACCTTGATTAGGGTTGTGAAAAAAAGAGGTGAGGTTAGGGTGGGTTGCAAAGTAACTTGCAGATGCACAGAACTGTGTGCAGGATAAATCAGCTTAAGCAGTAGCGCCAAGCATTAGTAGATGTTGACTGGCAGTGAGGGCAGCTGATGTCTCTGGATAAAGCCTGACTTTGGGGCCTACCTGAGCTACCATCATGACAGACTTTCTTCTTCTCTTCCTTCCCCAAAACTGTAATAAGCGTCCGCTGACATTTCTTTAATGCCACAGAGCTAGAAGCGACATACATGACAGATGCTCTATCTGCTGTATGCTGAGTCCCAATCCTCACCTCCATCCAAACACCTCTACCACATCCCCGCTGTGCACCTCCGTTCTTATTTTACCAGAAGCATGACATACACATTTTTCAAGTTCACTTTATTTGTTCAGCCTTTCTTATCACAGTTTCATTGTCAAGGGTTCCTCGGCGCCCACATCAGGGAACAATGAATGCATGCAGCGACCTTTCGACTGTCAATGAGCAAGAAATACTCCCCCTAAAACCGTGGATGAAAAAATAAGTAGACGTGTGAGAGATTATCCGTGCATCTGGCCGTGCAAGAAAGAGAGAAAGTGTCGTGGTCCTGGATCGGTGACCCAGAGTTTTGTTTCATTTTGATATCATCTTGTGTTTTGTGTTGATTCTTATTTTGTATTAGTTCTTAATGTTTTAGTGTTCTCCCTTCTGTGCTCAGTTCATGCCTCTGAGTTTGTGTTTGTAAAACAGTTTGTGAGTTTCCTGTTTTACTTTGAAGGTCTGTGTTCCCCTCTGGTGTGTCAGTCCCTCACTACATTACACAATTCTGGTTACAAGCATGGCCAATAGGTCTTTATTTAGAAAACTTACTTAAAACTTTAGTTAAATGTCTTCCTCTGATCCCTCCTGTGTGATTTCTTTATTTGAATAACCCGTAGCATTGCTTTGTCCAAAATTACATAATTGTGACATTTTTGTTATTGTTATCAATACTAATCAGAACCTGTTAAGATTGATACATAAGATTGAAACAGTGTGAGCAGATAATTGCACTGAGCACTGTCGTTTTTGGAAAATGCTCGTTCTTATTTTCTTATCTAACCACGTGAGTTAGGTAAGAGGATTATTGCTGCTGTTATGTTTGTATGGAGACAGAGCCAGGATGTAATTAGCTTAGCTTACCATGATGATTTGAAGCTGCATTAAACATGTCCACTAAGCTAAGTAACAGTCATTTTTTGTTCTACACAGACTGTCTAAATATACTTTTTTTTCATGGCCTTCTCGCCTCCGTGTCTGCGTGTCTTCTTCTACATATTTGCCTTATTAATGCAAAAACAGTGACGTGTTAACTGGAAAGGTCAAATAAAAATGTAAAACACAAAGATATATTTGAGGGTTGACCCCACACAACTTTCCATTACCTTCATAAAACAATGGGCCGATTCCTGTACAAAAAATTAAAGGGCTTTATTTAAGCTTTATTTAGCAAACACCCTGCTGGCTCCAACATCCTAAATGATATTACTTTTTTAATGCAACTTTCTGCAAAGAGAAAATATTAGAACATTTTCAAATTAGAATAAAATGTTTTAGTCGTTTAAAAAGTGTCGCTCAAAAGCAAAAGTCCTTGAAAAGGTCTTTATCAAACATTCATCTTTCTTGTCTTTTGACTTTTTGGACTGAACTTTACTTTTGAGCATCAGTAATGATTTGTGACGATGAGCTACACAAACATATGAGAATACTTTATACCCCGTAGCTGCTTTTAGAATAATGGTCCATACGAGTTATGATCAGTGTTGCAAAACGCCATTATATACGGTTTATAATATCAATGTGTCTTTACCTACCGAGTATACAGATGGATAAAAAACTTCATCATGTGCATGTAAATCTTAATTCTAACGCATGAAAACCACAATAAAGCAAAAGAAATTGCCGCTGAAATAATAGAGAAAAAAAAGATAAATCTTATTTGAAGTAACTGGATGAAGTTGAGTTTCAGGCAGGAACCCGTTTCCCTGTGGGGGTTTTAATCCCAACTTTAATCTAGATTACATCCACATCTGTCAGGTCCCTTCTTGGACCCCACGTCCTGCAGGCAACTCTTCTCAGTAAAACAACTCTGAGAGGTCCAAAAGGCCACAGCGGGATTAAACAGAGTGAGATGAGGACAGATTTGTTCCAGACACGAAGATCAACAATAACCAGAGACTGTTGTCTTAAAAACATTCGATTAGACATTAGAGAGACACAGTGCTGTAATTGTGCGCGTGAAAACAAGAAGGTGATGTAAGAAGCAGAATTCACAGAATACTTCTCTGTCTGGCGGCGACAGCTGTTTCTGTTTCTTCAGAGTAAATGTTCAGCAGTAGGACTCTGATTGAGCATCCCAGACGAGCAGAGATTAGACGATCGTACCAAGGAAAAAAAATACAGACCAGAAAACGGATTTCTCTCAGATTACTAGGAGAGCTTTTATTTGGAGCGTTGCAAAGTACATTTCATGGTTTAAGTGCTCACTCTCTCTCACTCACGCTCGTCTTCATTCAAATAAAAACACCTTTTTTCCCTCCATGTCCGTTCCTTTCGTCACTGATTACGAACATTTGGAATAATTATGCAATTTCTTAATCGTTTACCTGGAGTTTATATTTGAGAATGGAGAAACCGTTTCAGTCCAAGCATAGAAATATACACAAGAGAGATGAATCGCATCATATATGAGACAATCAATTTGCTAGAGCATGGCTTCAAGCTAGTATACAGTACGAAACACACTGAGGTCATACTGTAGGCAACGGATTAAAAAGTAATGAGAATGAAACGAAAAGTTGCAGTCAGTATTTTCACAGTGGGAGGAAAAGCAACTTTGGATTGAATATTGCATGTTTATGGACGCAGCCGTTTACTAATATTGCTGCAGAGGCTTTCTGGTCAAAATCATCCGATTTAAAGGGTTGTGTGTCTCTCAGCGCAGACGCTTTTACTCCTTGTGAAATCCTTGAAGAGCAAAAGAAATGCGTAATGTTTGCTTAATCTCTTTTTATCCAAACAATGCAGATGCCCTCAGAGCTGTGTAGATAGCGAGGCCTTTTGGAAGCAGCACTTTCATCGTGTACTGCACAGTCACATCTTAGAGGTCAGTCTGTGCAAATGCAGCTCAGAAAGCTGCTGCCGGAAGGCTGTGATTATTATTCCCAGCAGCTTCGCCACCTTTCCCTAACAGAGCCAGAGATTCCAGCAAGTGCACATTATCCTTGTCTAGATGCATTTTAGGTGGAGCCGAGTTCTCGCCGCCTCCTTCACCTCCCGCCTCCTGTTGCTCCCCACTGGCAGCAGCAGCTGCAGCGGCGGCCACGCACTCCTCTTTGAACAATCGGTCGTGCTCCATCTTGAGCTCTTGGTAGGAGCGGGAGAACATGTGGAAGATGGAAGTAGCAGGGAAGGCCATGATGAGAATGCCACTGAGGATGCTGCTCAGTGCTACCACCTGTCCCGGAATGGATCTGGGCACCATATCGCCATATCCCACTGTCGTCATGGAGATAATGGCCCACCAGTAGGAGGCGGGAATGCTGCTGAAGTCATGGGTACCTGTGAGCTCGCTCTCAGCCAAATGCACCAGCGGGGAGAAGAGGGTGACAGCGACGCAGAGAAAAAGCAGCAGAAGGCCAAACTCCCGGGTGCTGCGTCGCACCGTCAGCCCCAGCGTCTGCAGGCCGAGAGAGTGGCGAGCCAGCCTCATCACGTAGAGAATTCTCAGCGCTCGCAGGATCCTCAAAACCAGGCCTAGCTTGTCCAGGTAGCCCTTACCTCCTCCCGGCCTCTCGTGTTCCAGCTCTGGGTCTTTCTCTGTCACCACCAAGGAAACGTAGTAGGGCAGGATGGCCATGGCGTCGATGATGTTGAGCGGCCCGCGGAGAAAGTCCAGCTTGCTCTGAGCTTGAATGAACCGCAAGATGAACTCCAGGGAGAACCAGGCCACACACACCGTCTCTATGATGAACATGTTGTAGCACTTAGATGAACACTCGCCCTGAGGTGGAAGAGAAGGCAAGGCAGAGAAATCGAGGATAAGAGAAGCGGGAATTGACAGGGAGTAAGACAGATGGTGAGAAAAGCAGAAGATTCAGAGGTCAGATAATCGTCTTTGGTATTCATTAATTAATCATAAGTTACATTCGGTCAGTATGCTAAAGCTACTGCAGCTGCACTGGTGGGTCATAAAGTGACGCGATCGATCAATTATTGCATTTGGGAAGACCTCGAGGATTAATCCTCCTTGGGAGTGGCGACAAAATGCAATGAAACTCGTGTGCCCTCCAACGACAGTGTCAACGAAGAGTAATGCAATAATAAAAAAACTCCTCTAAAAGAATAGTGGGAGTGGGGTGTGTGTGTGTACATGACACTGCTGCTAACTGACCCTCGTTTTCACACACTTGTGCCATCACACAGATATATCCCTTGCAGCCAGGACAGCTCTTTGTCATGCGACTTTGAACATATGTTGTTCTGAGTATTTGCTACAATGTTTCTCTTAGAAGCGCAGTTTCTTCAGGCGACGCTTTGTTGTCGGTTTCTGACTGTAGTAAGTGAGGAACATGGTAAAGTATCCCCTCTGTGAAGAGGAGACTTTGCACCCCGATGATGGGAATCATCAGTTTTTCATAATGTTATGAGTTATTTGGTTTTTACACAGTGTACACAGGCTGAATGTGAGACTGCATTATTAAGACAGACACTGTTTATGTCTTCTCTGTGACACTCCTTTCATCAGCCTCCCCCCACATTTCTCCCCACGTTTCTCATTGCTCACTCTCTGCTTTTATCTGCACTGTGTCTCATTCATTTCCCTTCTATCTCACAACTTTTTTCTCCTCCTGCAAGCCTCTCCTTCATCTCTCTGCCTCCATCTCCACCTTCTCATCATTTATTCTTCTTTCCTCCTGTATCGCCCTCCTCGGACTCCCTCCTCTCTCATTCTTCATTCTGTGCTCGCCCCTCACACTGCTCTCCTTCTGCATTAAAGCCTGCATTCATTCATTCATTCATTCATTCAATCATTCATTCAATCGTCCATTCATTCATTCATTCATTCAATCGTTCATTCATTCATTCATTCATTGAATCATTCATTCATTCATTCATTCATTCATTGAATCATTCATTCATTCATTCATTGAATCATTCATTCATTCATTCATTGAATCATTCATTCATTCATTCATTGAATCATTCATTCATTCATTCATTCATTCATTCATTGAATCATTCATTCATTCATTCATTCATTCATTGAATCATTCATTCATTCATTCATTCATTGAATCATTCATTCATTCATTGATTCATTCATTCATTCATTGAATCATTCATTCATTCATTCATTGAATCATTCATTCATTCATTGATTCATTCATTCATTCATTGAATCATTCATTCATTCATTCATTCATTGAATCATTCATTCATTCATTCATTGAATCATTCATTCATTGAATCATTCATTCATTCGTTCATTGAATCATTCATTCTTTCATTGAATCATTCATTCATTCATTCATTCATTCAATCATTCATTCAATCATTCATTCATTCAATCATTCATTCATTCATTCATTCATTGAATCATTCATTCATTCATTCATTCAGCGTTCCACTAAGTGAAGTGTCTCTATGCGTTATATCTGTCATACATACCTACATCTGTTTACTTCGTGTTGCATTATCTCTGCCTTTTTCACTCTTTTTAATCCCACTGTGATGTTTTACCTTTTTGCTTCATTTCTGCAGAGTTGCTCTGCATACTTTGCAATGCTGGTGCAGGAATATGTGTGCTAAGATATTGTGGCTTTCAAAGATGTTGCTTTGTGCAGGTTGCATCATGCAGTGATAATAGCAGCGTTTATCCAGTCTATAAAGGAGGACAGTCTCTCAGCTCTCTGGCATGAATCTTAGTTCTTTAAAGTTCAGGACAAATTAGTCTCGGTGAGACACTTTGTAGGTTTTATGCTCTACAATCTACATTTGAACAGGTCTTAATATTAACTGTTTAAATGCTTTTGAAAAGGATCTTAATTTTATTTGATTGTATTGCGTTAATGTTTTATATATAAGGCCTTTTATGGCAGATATAGTTCTTTTGATCATTTTTAATGGACAAACACTTATTAAGTAACTTCATGTTGCTTTAGATTTACATCCAGTACGACTTGCATACTGTAGCATAATGCAGCATCAGCTTCTTTCAAGGCTTCGCTGAGTTTTATGGTGTTTACACCCAGTAAAATATTCAAACCCAAGATTCCACATCGTTCACTTGCTGCATGGAAATAAAATTAAGCCTGACCTCTTTGCTATCTTATGGTCGAATAGTTTTACATCGCAGGTTTGTGAGTTTGAAAAATGTTTGATTTTAGAAGGAACTGACCCCCACTGTAATGAAACTGTAAGCCTAAAACAATATGTATGAGGCTTCATGTCTCCCAGGTGGCTTAAAGTCTCTATGTGACTATAAGAAGTAAAAAAAAAGCTCTCTGGTAACTGAAGACATCGATTAAAATCGATCAGTCTTTGGTTTTCCATTTTTAGACTAGTAATTAAAGATTTCAGTCACTGTTTCTGTTCAGCTTTTGAATTTTGCTTTCTGAATATGAGGATTTCTCGGAAAGAAATGATGTAAAAGTTGCTGAACATGATTCAAAAACAGATGAATAAACTTTAGTCCCGACAATCGTGATAAACATGAACCTTTAATGGTTCTTAGAAGGAGGAGCAGGGCGGAAACACATTTAGTGTATCATTAACATGAGTGTAGTTAATATGTTAGCCGAGACATCCAGCAGGCAACATGATCGCTTACAGCTTCCTTTTGGTTTCTCAGCAAAGTCACAAAAACTCTTTGTTTTATTTTGGCCTTTGAGTCGACAGCGACATCGCTCTTAAGCTGGTCATTGCATCATAACGTTTCAGAGAATTTATGACATATTTTGTCACGGTCCTGGGTCGGTTCGACCCAGCAGTTTGAGTTTCTTATGTTTTAGTTTATTTTTCCATTATGGATCATTTCTTATTCTCTGGTGATACTGTTTTGATTATAATTATGTTCTGTTCCTTTAGCTATCCAATGATGATGATGATGATCATGATGATAATTTCTGGTTTTATTCTGAAGGTCCTTGTCTTATGTGAGTGTGTTCAGTTACGTTTCCCCTGCCTCGTCAGTTGTGATTTTCCCCAGGTGTGTTCCCCTCCCGTCTCTCGTCCCTTGATTACTGCCTCAGTGTATTTAAACCCAGTGTGTCTTTAGCTGTGTCCCAATTTAGGGTCTGCACGCTTGAAGTACGCATTTCAAGTGTGATTACGTCACCGCCACGCGACGACGGCTGTCCCAATTCGAAGTGTACTTCAAATGCATACTCCAAATATCAAGCGTGGTCCGGTGCACGCTTCGTGGTCCCATATATCCCACAATTCATAGCGCGGCGGTGGGTGTGGATAATTTTGCAGCAAAATACGGCAGAAGGGAGCGGCCGAAGAGTGAACTGTCAAAAGTAAGTACTGAATATGACGTCACTTATTCATGTGCGAATGTTTAATAACGAAGAACATTAAAACATTGCTGTTGGCCACATGTTGGCAAAGTTATGTGACATTAGTGATGTTTGTACTTTCAGCGTTAACTTAGTTGTAAAGATCTATCTATCTATCTCCACAGTGAGATGATTTTAGTCTCATGAACAACATTAGCTAATTGTTATTTACTAGCTAATCTTAAATGACTGTTCAGTACAGAAATGAAGCCCAACAATCATGTTTTACAGTCCTGTGGTCTCAGCCTCAGATACTCAACTAATCAAAGTGATGTTATGACAAAAATGAATGACAAACAAAACATTTTTCTCCATTTCTGTCAAACAAAGCTGTATGTAACGTGTCTCGCGGTTAGTATCATGGTTGCTAGGCAACCTGAACAGCGCGACGAAGGCTAGACCGTCCCATTTCACAAGCCTCTCACTTCCTCACTTCTCGTACTTATAGTACGCACCGTACGTAGTACGCGTAGTGCGCGTACTTCAAGCGTGCAGACCCTGAATTGGGACACAGCCATAGTGTCATGGTCGCGTTCAGAATACCTTCAGAATAAAACAGGAAGCTAACAGACACAGAGGACCAGACAAGACACCATGGACAGACAGAGGGACATGCGGGCAGAGAAGACTAAGCACAGGCAACCTAAACTAAAGATGAGGGCATGATAGCAAGACCTAAACCAGAAATAATCATCATCATCATCATCATCGGATAGCTAAAGGAACAGAACATAATTATAATCAAAACAGTATCACCAGAGAATAAGAAATGATCCATAATGGAAAAATAAACTAAAACATAAGAAACTCAAACTGCTGGGTCGAACCGACTCAGGACCGTGACAAATTTAACACCTGATATTAAAATGCATTCAATAAAGCTGCAGCCCACACAGTTAAAAGTAGAACCACGATGGCTATATATGATTTCTCCAGAGGTCTGAAGGACTTATTGCTTGATATTTTTGTTGAACTAAAGGAAAAGACACACCACAGCAAATCATTACCTAAATATTAACCGAATATAAACCTTTAAATTTCTCCGTTTCAGGACATTCATCGTGTTTTTTCTGTCTGATGTCTAACTCTGTGGTCTCTCCTGTATGAATCTTTAAGGCAGTGTCGATGTTCTGTCTGACACCATCCTCTCCTCGCGGCTCTTTCTTTCTCTGACATTAGGCCTATCGCAGCTTTGTGCTCTCGCTCTCTGCAGAATAGACCATTTGTTAGAGCTCCAAGCCTTCTACTTCTGTTTCTCTGCCTTTCAACTACAGACACAATTGTGCACACAATAACCTCCAACACTACTAACTATCTCCCTGACCTTATCTCCTCCGAATGACTCTGTGGAACTAATGCCAGCAACAGCACATTTCAGCACAGACACCGTTCGCCCCACAGCTGTCTCACAGGGGGTCTCGTTTTATCGTCGGTATTAACACATCCCAATGTCAAATTAAGACAAAGACTGCAGTGGGGGCAACGAACACTGAGGCATCCTCATGGCAAGGACATTTAAAATGAGCAAAGAGCAAAATACATCATTATTAGTAGAGTAGTATTAGTATTATTGCAGCTTTCCTTATATTTCGGAGATATAAATGGTATTACTGAGATTTCTACAGAATCCCACAGATATGTGGGACATAAATCAACTCGAAGTCAATGAATAAAAAGAACTTAATGACAGACAATATGTATGACGCAAAAAAATTCTACCCAAAGGTCGAGCTGATCTGAAGTGAGTTGCTATTTTGCACTAGATGTGGCTTTTACAAAATAAACACATGCATGACAATATTGATCCTTATATTTTGGCTGAAGTGCCCTAAAAGCAGCCCTGCACTCAGCCGGAGCTCATTACATGTGATCACAGTCACACATTACAGTTTATTAAACATTTTAGTTAATACGTATGTATGATGACGCTATTTTGAAAATGTAAAGTATGCATCTTAGGCAACTTGAGATACCACACTTGATATGTAGTGCATTATTTTGGTATTACAATGTGAACACAGTGTGGAGAGAAAGGTTTCAGCTGAAAATGTCTGTGTGACCTTGACAATTGTCCTTGTTTTGAATATGGCAATAAAAAGGAGAAGCCAGATGCTACAATATTAATATATATAAGCATAAAACAATTACAGCATTACAACTTATACAAGCTAAAGAGAGCAGCCCAGAACAGAGTCCGTTGGCGTGGTGTTGTTGCGGACCTATGCTCCCCCAGGAGTCAACAGGAAAAATAATTGAACCTATACAAAGTGATCCAAGCTAATGTCTGCTGAGCCTTCAGCCTTCAGCATAGCTGCTTTTCTGCATGACTGTTTTTCTGTCGTCTCTCTAAATAAACATCTGGCTTTAACTGCGTAATTATGACGACTTGCAATGTGCTACACAGTGTTTGTGTTCATGGTTAAGCAGATGGTCAGAAACATTCAATCAGCTCATGATTAGGGATGAGTACCGGTATCTGGTGCCATGATGGCATGATCTGACATAAACGGTAGTAACCAGACTGGAAAGCAGCGCACATTTCGGTGCTTTTTTTCCTGAGCTGTGATACACTTTAGATTCTAGCCAATCATTTTACGTTTCCGAGGATAATAGGCGGGTCCAAGTACGTACGTTCTTTTAGAGCAGAGCTACAGATTAAAAATGCCCAAAGCGTCAAAGTCTGGCTGTACTTCACAGCAAAAGATGCAAACTCAGCAGCTGCAACAAGTGCTTTAAGCTGATACTGTGATACTGTCAAAGGAGGTAACACCTCAAATCTGATGAAACACCTGGCGACGCATAGCGTTTTTTTTAAAAGCCGAGAAATGCGCCGTATTTGATAGCTTGCTGCGAGACCTCACACCGAGCACATCTACTGCGGGTGTGGTGCCTGTTATCGACCCGGAGTTAGCAACATCCCCCAAAAAGCCGAAGAGGAGAGTCCTGGCCCCTAGCCCTGCCAGTGTAGCAGAAATGATGAGGATGATGATGCAGCAGCAGCCGTTCTTCTCTGCGTGAGTAGCTTAATGTTGTTCGTGTGTAATTTACGTTGAGTAGGCTAACCATGTTATTACATTAATGCATGTAAGGTGAACTAGCAAACACCATCATAGCTACATGCGGCTGTCTTCTTGTTTGATGGCAGATACTCCCTTCACCCTGGACAAAAAGGCTAAAATGACCAAAGAAAAAGTGGAAAACAGCTAAACATGAGAGGTTTTTGGACAAAGTTTGTGTTTTTTCCATTGTTTAAGCTGCTTCCAGCCAAGAGTGATACCATATATGCCCCATAGCTGCAGAAAAGGCTAACATTGTTATCTTTTTACAAAAAAACAGCTGAACATGAGAGGTTTTTGGACCAATTTTGTGTTCTCCATTCTTTAAGCACCAGTTTGAGCACCGTTTAAGCACCGGCACCGTTTCAAAAGTACCAGTTTGGTACTGGTATCGGATAAAACCTAAACGATACCCATCCCTACTCATGATGGTGTTTTTCTCGTTCTGACCCCTGCACTGGTTCATCGCCATCATACTGTTACTGTCAGTTGAGCTTTATATTAATGTTGGCAGCTTAGCATCTACCCTTTGCTAGCAATCCATCACTGTGCAGTCAGACAGCTACTGGCTGTGGGGTCGCTCCGTGTACCGTGGGTTTGAAGTATAAATGTGTGTCTGTATTGTTGGACAAGAGAAAGCTTCTATATCTCTGAATTATGAATGGTTTTTTTTCATGTGTGGATCAAATAAAGCTGCACATTTTCACTGTCTTCAAAAGATAATTAGGACAACTCTTCCCTACGCAACTGTCACGCTGCTACAGCAACTCAGGAATGTTTGCTTTTCTAACCGCTGCATGATTATAAACTGTGGTTCATTCTCTGACTCCTTCACAGCATGTCCGTATAACTCTTTATTCCTCTTTCTTCTACACTTCTTCGGGCTCCTTCTCCCACGATGATTCTGCAGTCCCGCATATCAAGAGGTACAGTTGGAAATGCAAAGATTCTGCCCATCAGTCAGCTTTACTGTGCAGCAGACCTTGAACAAACTTTGCACCACTGAACACTTTTCCTCTACGCTGCTTTACTGACCTTGCCCTCACTTTGAATGCTCTAAAGAAAAGCTGAATAAAGGAGTGTGTGGATGGACAGCGAGGACAACCACAAAAGACACACAGCTGTCCTTAACCTGGAACTGCCAACATCGAGCAACGTGTTCACTAGTCATATGGACACGCACGCATGCACACTGGGTAGAATATATGCACCCATTAAATTGCAAGAATCCTTGAGATATATTGTAATAAATAAGAGCCTCAAACAGCGAGCTATTCCCTATAGAGTACGACTCCTTACATAGAGCTGCACGGTTTTATCTTCATATGAAGTAGCTGTAAAGCCTTCAGAGTTATCCATCACTGATAAAGACCAAGAGATTGTTCGTGCACGAAAACCCCAATAGAGAAAAATGAAAGTGAGAAGGTGGCTCGGAGAGATACGGGAGAGAAAAAAGAAGATGAAAGGAAAGTGGGTGGCTAAGTGGTGCAGAGGGAGAGAGTAGAAAGGGATTACAAGCAAAGTTGATGAGGAAAAGAAGAGGTGACATCTGAACCACGGGGACCATTTGCAACTCTGCATCTCTATTCTCTCTCCGACTGTCTGTCCGTGCAGCACATGGACACACAAACATCCATTAATGCAGAGATGACAAATTTTAACAAAGGTTTTTGCTTGTTAGACTCTCTCTTTCATGCTTGCATGCACACAAACAGACACACACTTCTAGTAAAGTCTGTCTGTAGCCTCCAGTTTCAGTACAAACTGCTATAAAAACAATTTAATGTGATGTCAGTTCCTCAGCCAGTATTTTAAATTGTTTAGTGTCCCATCAAACTACAGGCACATCAGGCGCACACAGACACACACACGCCTTCAGTAGACGAACGTCAACTTTTATGATCACAAAAACATTTTGTGCGAGCGTTTTATTTTTTATCTGTAAGAAAATTATAAAAATGTTTCCTCAGAACGTGGAGCTGAAAAGAAAAGAGCAAACTATTGATTGCAGTGTGCACCGGCTCACTCTGAGTGTGTGTGCAGCGTGACACAAAGAGTGACTGCTGTTACGACAGGACTGAGCTGTCTCGTGAAAAGGGAGTTGGCAAATGTCACGTATGTAACCTCAGGAAATTAAGCAGCTGCTGCTTGTTTGTGTGTCACTGTCACAACTGTTTTTCTTCCACATCCTAATCTGTCTACTTTTAATTGATTTTTTGGGCCGGCTGGTTTTTCTGGGGAGTTTTCCCTCATCGGTGTTATTCCACACCTGTCCACCAGGTGTCATCTGTGTGGGCTCCTGTTACACAACCGCATAACTGTGCCAATGTGCTTCCTGCCTCCACAGCTGTCCCACATCACAAATTACTTTCTGCATGCATAAGTAGAGCTGTTGTTTGCAGTACATCTGTTAGTTATGCTGAGCTTTCGTTCGTGGAATTAAGTCTTACCATTTGGCCGCCATCTTGGCATCGTAGACATGTGGGTAGTTTTTCTTTTCCTGTATACCTTATTAATCTCCTGTGGGGAAATTACTCTCTGCATTTAACACATTCACTCAGTGAAGCAGTGGGCAGCCACCGATCCAGCATCAGGGGAGCAGTGTGTAGGGACGGTACCTTGCTGAGGGTTACCTCAGGATCGCCGTTCGATGGATTTGAACCCCCGACCTTCCGATTATGGGGCAAACACTCTACCTGCTGATATGAGTTATGCACACATGTGCAGTTTCACAATATTGTGGCTTCATTAACATGCGCAAATATGATCAGCATATCTGTAGGTCTGGTAAATCCTATCAAAGCACTCACCAAAAATCATGTTCTAGATAAGGTCAAGCAAAAAGAACCTTTACCTATAGTTATGGGAAAAAAGAAAGAATTCAAACTGCTCTGTGCAGTCCTGTGAAAGCTAAGGGGAGGTAGCAGCCAGGTGCTGCTGATCAAATGCCCTTGGTTTATTAATCATCAGTGTGTGTAAACACCTTTATGAAAACCACATGTTGGCAATAAACGTGTCTTAACAAAATGTCATTCAAGGTCAGAGTGTGTAACGCTCAGAGAAACTGCAAAAAAATAATAAAAACCCAAGAGCCACATCTCAGACTCTACAGGCCCAGTTAGCATGCTAAAAGTTAGCATGCTAAAAGTTAGCATGCTAAAAGTTAGCATGCTAAAAGTTAGCATGCTAAAAGTTAGCATGCTAAAAGTTAGCATGCTAAAAGTTAGCATTCGTGACAGTGCAATTAGAAAAAGAAGGAACAAGCACGGCTTGTTTGGAAGGGTTGTCAGGAGAAGGCCTCTTCTCTCTAAAGACAATATATAGACCTATAGCAGAGGTTCCATCTGATCAAACCACAGAGATGTTCTTTATACAGACGGGAACTAAGTGGAGATATTTGGCCATAAAGCACAAACACTGTGCTGCACGTTTAAGACCAACTTCCTTCTGCTTACAGTTGTAGGCTGTGCTATGTCCTGTTATTTACAACCCACTCGTCTCTATTCACCTCTCCGTGAATCGCTACCTTATTGTGGTGGAGGGGCTTGTGTGTCCCAGGGATCCCAGGCGCTATGTTGTCTGGGGGCTTTTGCCCCATGGTAGGGTCTCCCATGGCAAATTGGTCCTGGTTGAGGGACCAGATAAAGAGCGATTCAAAAGAGAACATCGAGGGAACAGTTTACCCTGCCCGGGATAGGGTTACCGGGGCCCCGCCCTGGAGCCAGGCCCGGGGAGGGTGCCCGAGGGCGAGCGTCTGGTGGCCGGGCCTTAGTCCATGGGGCCCGGCCGGGCACAGCCTGAAGAGGAGACATGAGCCCATCCTCCCGCAGGCCCACCACCCGCAGGAGGCGCCATAGGGGTCTGGTGCATTGTGTGCCAGGTGGCGGCCAGGAGCGGAGGCCCTGGCGGACCGATCCCCGACATGGAATGTCACCTCTCTGGTGGGGAAGGAGCCTGAGTTAGTGCGTTAGGTTAAGAGGTACCGGCTAGATATAGTCGGGCTCACCTCTACACATGGCTTGGGCTCTGGAACCAGTCTCCAAGTCATATTTGAGACTCTGCTAATAAATAGATTTTTAGCTTTTTATATTGAAATGATCTGTGAAAATTACTGAATATTTTCAGACTAATTTTCTAGCTCAATAGTTTGAAAGCTCAACACACTGCAGCTGAAGAAAAGCTGACAAATTCTTTTAAACAGACAAAACACAAGCAAATATTTTGCATTTTCATTAATCAGCTTTTGCTGCATTTAGACAAAAGGAGGCAAATTCAGAAGAAAATGCACCCAACAAAAATTTAAAATAGAAACCAAAGATGGAGATGGGCTCATGGCTAATATTAGATATTTGGAACATAACGGGGAAAAATACTTTTTCTCTAATTACCAATTTAATCTTTGAATAGTCAGCCTATTTTTAATGCTCTTATATTTGTATCACCAGATCACACTCAGGGAATCTCAGGGACTCTGTGCATCTTTACCTGTTGCTATACGTATGTATACAGTTTACAGAGACACGTGTGTCCCAGTTCATATGATGCAACTTTTAAATGCATTTTAATTTGTGCATTTTGTGGGTTTATAAATATCGTAGATGTCAAAATATTATTGTATAGGAGGAAGTTCATGTCCAGTATGTTCTATATTTGTTCTCATTCACCATTTGAGCGCAGCACACATGTGAAGGCTACTTGACATTTATGGAAGTGTGTGTGACGCATCTTTGTTGTATGTCTTTCCTTTCTTTTTAAAGGTCATCACGAAAGCATCAAGTGATTTTAAAATTCATAAACCGGCAACATCGGGTGAGACACTTTGAATCAAAAAGCAGAATTTGAATTTAAAATGTGTTACAGAGGACAAAGGTTGGGGAATGGCTCCCGTGCTTTGCTGTACTTATCTATGCTGTGCGATCCCACTCTGGCATGGGCAGGATAAACACTTCATACTTTGCTGTTCTCTCAATAATCCCGCTTGGCAGCCATGCGGCACATCCGACGGAGGGAATGCAGCTCGTAAGCAGATAGGCCGTAACAGGCGTGGAATCTGCTTGGAACTGATACGTTCAGAGTGCATACATGCCCGGGGAAACAAACAAGGAGATGCATATGCATGCTAACTCAAAGTGTTGCTACAGTTATTCCAGCTGCAGTGGAATCTGATTATTAGCATGTACTGTAACCGCAGACCTTCTTCTGGTCTGAAGGTCTGCAAGTTTAGAAAAGATCTAATGTCTGCATTTTAAAAGGACAGTGCGTGTTAGTAACAGCTGCAAACACAAACCGCCGACTTATTCTCATCAGCACCAATGTCAAGTTTCTCTTTGTCCCTACTACTCCGGCCTCTCTTTCATTCCCTCTAATCTGCAGCCACCTGCTTCTCTAAAGTCTTACTTAGTTACTTAAGTATAACCCTGAGTAACTGCCAGACTCGCATCCTGCTGAGGCAACCAACTTTGCACACCTGCACCTATTTATGCTCTCTTTGTGTGAATTTAATGAAGGGGGGGGGATCATCACACACAAAGCACGCATGCTTCATTTTGTGCCTCTGTTGTTAAACACAAACAAGCTTATGAGTGATGATAGTGCTTTGTCTTCTGAATTTGGCCAATGACAGAGAGAGTACACACACGTGTGCACACACATGCACACTAGCCTTGGTGTTAATTCTGTGCATCTATTACATTATGTTTCACGTCTCAGGTGTGCAAGTAAATCATCTTAAGCTCAATTACATGCAGGAGGAGCCTTTAGTTACATTATGCTATCAGATTGCTGTCACTGCTGCTCTGAGCTGCAGGGGGAATTCATTCATGCTTCTGAGTCTAGATAGTCAAAAATGTTGGTCTCCAAATCACAACTCCCCCCTCGCAGACAAAAAATGTCTTTGTTGAGTCACATAATGGAATTTAGCACAGAAGCAGGAGACCAGTAATTCTTCTGAGATGTGATCACAGCCAATACTGGTTTTCAGTGAAGCTGGACATAAAATGCCAGACAAGGATCCAGACTCAGGCAAAAGCGTGTTTTTGGTTTCAGACGCTTCTGACAACCAGTAAATGTTATACAATCATTTCTTATTTCTATTGTTTTATTTACTATATTATATGTAAACCTGTCTCATAGATTACATGAGATGCTACCTGTTCCACAGCAGGTCAGCGCTACAGTATGTACCCACTCATATCACAACACACCGGTCCACTGTGTCCATTTCACAGATGCAGAAGTTGCAGTAAGTTTCAGTAATCTGCAGTATCAAGCCAACATGAAAATAATCACAGGAAAGCATTAAACAGACATTAGACATATTAGCCACCTAGCTTACTCGATTCTAACCAGTGTTGGTCATGTTACTTGAAAAAAGTAATCAGTAACTAATTACTGATTACTTCCCCCAAAAAGTAATCCCGTTATTTTACTGATTACTTATTTTCAAAAGTAATTAATTATTTAGTTACTTAGTTACTTTTTAAAAACACGATTTACAACCTGAATAGGTGATAAAGTGATAGATCTTTCAGCCCAATTCTACTTTTTCTACATAATCATCATACAAAATGTAATCAAATGGAAAAGTCTCTTTTTAAAACTTGTTTTATTAGTTTTAATCTTTTAACTTTATGCATCAAGCAAAAATTTAATTATCTGCAACATTCTCTGACTGGAAGAAATTTGTTTAACATTTAAACCTATTTTCTGCACATTCCAGCACATAAAATATTTTTTGTGTTTACACTCAGTCTTTCAAATAGATGCAAGTAAAACACAGCAGAAAATAAATAAAGTCAAAGACTAGCGGTCCTGTTGCTCTATTTTCACCTGTAAAGCAGGAGTGGGGTAGGCGGAGGGTTACCCTGGTGCAGGTGTGCAGCGGTCAGTGGAAGAATCCGCGAGTTTCTCTGTGAGTTTCCCATTACGTCGTAGCTACTCGGTGCTTGTTTGGAAGTTTAGGGGTTTTTTTCGCTGTAAAAAGAAGTTTTCTTCCCACGCACAACGGACACTAATGTTTTTGTCACTTTTTATGGAATCAAACTCAAAGTAAGGTCAGTACTTCCACGCTTTAAACGCTGCACGCTCATACTCTCTCTGCACTCGATATATGATCCATTGTTGATCTGCACACAGCTGTTGTCACGAACGTCGCACTCGCTTACGTCACTGTCATGAGACACTCTCGCAAAAAATCACGGTTTTAGTAACGCAGTAACGCAGCGTTCCTACGGGATAGTAACGGTAATCTAATTACCGTTTTTGCAATAGTAATCCCTTACTTTACTCGTTACTGGAAAAAAGTAATCGGATTACAGTTACTGCCCATCTCTGATTCTAACGATTAAGGATCCTGGAATTAAAACACTAACTTTAAATATATCATCTCCCCCTGCTGGTAATGCAATTTCTGCATGCGTGTCCATTTCAGGTCTGGAGAGGCAAAGCGTGAAAAGGACACGGTGGACTCGCGTGTCTATTACACGTTTTGCTGGGTTGACCCATCACCTGTCAAACATGAGATGCCATTCTTAAAGGCAGCTATGTGATCGTATTATTAATGAATGATCTTCAGTGCTGCCCATGTGGAAGGATTACTGACAGTAATTGCTTTTAGGTTATTATTCCATCACTGAGGCTCTGTTGAAGATGACATGAATAGAAGGTCGTTTAATGGACTCCAAGAGTGATTACACACCATTACATAAACTAACTTTATCTTAATGACATTAGAGTTCAGCATATCAAATGCAACATGCTACGCTATTAAGAATTGATGTCTAAAAATAGATTTTTGACTATGCTGCAAATGCACAGTCAGTGTCAAGGACGCGTGCTTCGTATGACGCTCACCGGAGGGCGGGGAGGGGTGGGCGGGCTAAAAATGCTAGCAAAATAATATGAAATGAGTTAGGTTTGCTGTGCCGAGAATGTGTGTGCACACATGTGTGTCTCCTCTTTGTTATTTACCACTTTGTCTGAGACAGCCTCTAAATACTGAACAGCTCCTTTGGGAAAGCAGAAATTGGAATGCAGATGTTTTAATATTTACCACTCGTCTCTTCCTCCTCTATTACCTTCTTCTCTCAAATACATGAAGTGGTACTTTATCTTCCTTCAGACATCACAAGACTCATTATGTCAGTTTTTTATCGCCTAATAAAATAAGAAATCCTTCTCGTCCGCAATCAACAGCCCAAGCAGGCTCTGTAACTCAGTGAGACTATTGACCAGTCTCTGTTTGAGAAGACGTGGAGGAATCAGAACCCTCAGTGTGGCGCTTAAGCCACGTAGTCTGTCCCTCAGTCTCAAGATATTTGTGATTGATGTCTTGGGACGTAACTATTGAACAGCAAATCCCACTCCAATTTATGGCATTAAGAACATAAAATGACTCTCCAGGCCAGAATACGTCTGAATTAGGCAAAGGAGAGCAGATCTGTCGAGGCTGTCTGAAAATACTCCATCAAACAGACTTAATTCCGTATTTCTGTGATAGATGGATGAAAATGAATACAGACAGGTTTTACTTTGAAAGTACACTGTATGTATACTGAGACCTGCTGCTCTTTCTGAGTGTTGCTAGGGATGCAACGATACCAATATTTTCAAACCGATACGATACCGATACTTGGATCTGAGTACTTGCCGATACAGAGTACAAAAAACGATACTTCTACCACACACACACACACACACACACACACACACACACACACACACACACACACACACACACAAATGCAATGAATTGGAAGACAGGTTTTATTTTATTCTCTGCCGATAAAAAATAAAATCTTAATAAAAATGACCACAAAAAAAATTTCAAGTGAAAAATAAGCACTTCTGTTAAATTATTGCAGAGTCTCCACATTGTAATTTAACAAAATATCACTGAACTATTGGCACTGTCTCGAGCTTTCAGAATAATAAATAAACACTTCTGTTTGGAATAAAATAAATACAAATTAGGTTTGAGAATAAAATAAACTTTTAAATTATTGCAGAGTGTCCATATTGTAAACAAACAAACAAAATAATGAAAGTATTTGGCATTGACGAACGAACTCCTCATCTGCCCGTGGATCATCAGTCCACTGTGCCGTTAAACCAAGGACTGACATCGCGCACACACTGCTTGTCTTTACCTCTTTAGAAAGTTTTGGCACCATTATCTCCCTGATGTGTGGGCGGCTGGGAATTTCATATTGCAGCTGGAGTATGCTGAGAAGAATCCTATGCGTTCCACAACTGGCATTGGCTGGTCATCCAGAGCGATAAAATGAGTCAGAGCCTGTTATTTTAACTGTCCGTGGATTTTCTCTTGACATTTTTCATCGCTTTTCCAAAACCTGAGTTAAAGTTGGCTGTTCCACACTGCTGACATTTTGTTTAGCCTAGCTACAGCAGCCTCCAGTTTCTCTTTTTTATCTGGAGCTGCCAGTCTCACTCGTCTAACCCTGTGCCTGTTTAGCACAGGATGTCCCCCTAGTGGCCAATCTAAAAAACTACAACAAAAATGACAAACCACCCTCTGATTAATGAAATAAGTTAGTATCGGTTCATGGTATCAGTTAACTTTTACGAGTATGAGTACACACACATTTTACAGTATCGGCCCCGATACCCGATACCAGTATCGGTATCGGTGCATCCCTAGTTGCTACCATAGATTTGACTCAAGAAGATTACTGGTGTCTAAAAACGTTTTCATGAATAAGCAAGCGTCAAAAATAACAAGCGATCCACTGAGATCGTCGTGTCTTTTAGCTCGATATGTGACACTGATGGAAGAAAGCGGTTCCACTCCAGAGGGATTACATTAGGGGGCCACAACCAGAATGTGAAGGTTAATCCAAAACAGTAAAAGTAAAGACACAAGCAAGAAGTAAAGGCAACATCACAGCATCATGTAGCTGCAGGCCATAAGGTACAGATGAGTTTTGTTACTTTGTTATTTATTAGAATAAATATTAGGGGTGGGGGGAAAAATCGATACTGTGTAGCATTGTGATATTTTGTTTGCTAATAATGTATGGATACAGGGACAGCAGAAATCGATATTTTGTTACAAAAAGGTTTTTGTGCTCTGACTTCAGAGCATGTTGATCCTTTTTCTGAGCAAGAATCCTGACATTCCTTCACTGTCCAAATGTGTTTAACTTGTTTTTGGCAGCAACAAACATGACATTTTACTTATTTTAATTTAAGACATGTTTTATTTTAATTAAGTTTAAAACTTTTTTATTTAATGTAAAATTTTATTTTGTTTTAATTTACTTTCAAATTCTTCAGTTGCTGAAGGGGCTGCATAGTTTTCATAAACTGCATAGTTCAGAATAGCTATAATTGTACCAGATGGTTGATTCAGTTAAGTTGGACTAGACTGTAATACAAACCGTTCAGTTTGTCAACAATCAAACTGAAATGAGAGAAAGACTGAGTGTGAGACTTTAATATTAGAGAAAATGAATATTGATAAAGTTTACCTTTATGTACAGAATCTGAATATCGCAAAATATTTTTAAAAATTGCAATAATATCGTATCGTGGGATGTATGGTGATTCCCACCTCTAATAAATAACACCAAAAATATCACCTAAAAAATAACGTGAATCGAGTTTTTTCTCAATCTACACTTGATTATAATCTCAAACAGGATTATCTGAGAGTGATAATCAGAGGAAATGATTATTTTGTCCTTTCAGCCTCTCGACAGCAGCGGCAGATCTTTTGTGAATAGCTAGTTAGTGACATGATGCTGCAACGTTTTAGTTCTGTCAACGTTTGAGCAAGAGCACTGCATCAAACATCCCATGAACTTTATTTAACTAAATCTATATCATCATCATTTGGAGAGCCATTAGCAGTTTGGTAGCCCAGTCTCACTTTAAAGAGTCACTGACAGTTCACTTCAACTCATTGCATTTATATTGCACTAAACCATGACAACAGTGACCTCTAGGTGCTTTACACTGTTAGGTAAAGACTCTACAACAATACAGAGAAAACTCAACAATCAGATGTCCCCTATGAGCAAACACCTGGTGACAGTGGGGAAGAAAAACTCCCTTTTAACAGGAAGAAACCTCCAGCAGAACCAGGTGAGCCGGAGATTAACAGTAACAAATGATTAAATGCAAAAATACAAATAAATAAACATGAAGAGATCAAAAGTAGGTAAGTGCAGAAGAAATGCTCAGTGGCCTATAGTACTACGTACTATAGTACTACGGTTCGGAGCCGCGGACCTTCAGTAACAGTAATAAATCACAGCAATAGTACATTCATGTAGTTGTAAACAGCATGATAATATATTAAGTAATCCAAAGTATTCAGAATACGTTACTCTCATTGAGTAACGTAACGGAATACGTTACAGAATACATTTTGGGGCATGTAATCTGTAATCTGTAATGGAATACATTTTAAAAGTAACCTTCCCAACACTGCCTACAATATATTCTTTGATAAAAGATCAATTTCTTATCTTTAGTCCAAAAGATGCTGTTGAAGCTCAACTCTAGTTCGGTGTTTTTCGACATGATCAAAGATGCATTGTTGAATTATATGAAGGTTTCTTGCATCCACTTGCGTTTTTGTGCTTTCTGTCAAAGTGTCACAATTATAAGCATCCTGCAGAAATGACATTGATTTCAGAATCACATTGAAAGTTTTTACATAATACCGAGCAGAGATACATGCACACCCACAGCAGGAGACAGAAGGATGAAAGAGTGGTTATCAGTGGGACTGGAGCTGAGCTTTTAGCTCCTAGTGGTATACTGCTTGATAGACGAGATCAGCTGAGGACAGAGAGAAACACATTACACGGACAAAGGGGAGCAATCAGAGGAGAAAAATTAAGTAATGTTTCTTGCCGGGGTTTTTCTACCAGAAACTTCCTCTCTTATCTCCCTAAAGCACATTCTTTCTCTGTCTCCTTTTCTCCTTCACTCCATTCAGCCACCTAGTCCACAATCCATCTTTACTTTACGCTATCTCTCCTTCACATGCCTTACTCAAACAGAAACGGGCAGAGAAGGTGGATGAATTATGAGTGGACGAGGGAATTTCAGCCCACTCCGGCACAGAACAGAACAGAGAGACAAACGGCAGGACTACGTGAATTAAAGATGACAGGAACCCGGCCGCTGCTTGCTAGCTGGACACTGCAGATGGAGTTCAATGCAGCTGAATAGTCTGAACCTCCGGATGCAGAGGGAAAAACATGAAAGCGGCAGATGGATTTGTTTACTTGTAGATGGAACTGCCATCCTCTTTCTAGGAATGAGCGCAGACGTGCAAACACATGCCTGAGTGAACGCATACACCTAAATGTCCTTACGTCCCACAGCATCCTCCCAAAGGTGTGACATGTCAGACACAATTATAAATCTCAGATGACCTTATAACCCACACTGCTGCCTCAGGGCGTCGAGACAAACACTCCCAGTTACACTAACTCCAGGAAAGAGTTTCACAAAACTTCGCACTGGCTGCAAACGCTGTTACGCCACGAATCAATACGGCGTGGTAATTGCAAGTGCGTGTGTACGAGGGAAGGCTGCGTGCAGCCTTTCAATGTCTCCGTCAGTGCAGCTGTGCTTACCTGAGGTGAATAACAAGCAGCAAAACTTCATTTACCATTTGCATAAAAATGCTACTGTAATACTACACATCAGAAATGTTGTGCTATTCAATCTCTGCTTGCTTTTAAATCCTGCTGCATTTCTCATTCTTTTCTGCTGAACCTTTCAGAAAAGAAAGCTACAGCAGCAGCTGACGCCACTGCATGTTTCCACTTGGGACAATAGCAATAGGTTTGATCTATCACATGCTCTAAAAGGTCCATATCAAATGCAGCAGCAGACCAGGAGACTCAATCCACTCCTGAGCCAAAGCTCTTGTCCATCTGTGTTCCTATGACTCTCACTAACTACTGGACTCCTCTTGGCAGGGCTCTCAAAATCCTCTCTTCAGCCTTTACAACTCATCAAGTATTCTGCTGTCGGCATTCTCCAGTAACACCGCCCCCTCCCTGCACTCGATCTTTTGGCAGCCTGTGACTGCTCGTATCAAAATCAATACAGGGATGCTGCTGTACACTTCTTGAGGAGTTTCCGTTGAACATCAACTCACATACATACGTACATATATACTGTCTTGATCCTGATACTCGGTTAAAGTTGCCTTATTGTACACCAGGACTTTGGGCTGAACCTGATATGCAGAGATTATTTTGAACTGTAATTGGACTGGTACTCATGTTGTGCCATAGTGGAGCTTTCTATTACAAGTCTCATTCACCCAGTCACACATACATCCATGCAGGACTTTGCCTAAGAACTTTCTAACACAGGGGGCAACTCTGATTTCACCAACTTGCCCAAGGATACTTTGGATGTGGGCTCGATCGATGCACTGTCCTTCTAATTGTTAGGCAACCTGCCCTACCACCTGAGCCACAGCTGCCCAGATGTGAATTGTACTGAGCTGCTCTAGAATAAGAAGGAGCTGGGAACGAGCATGACAGGTCTACTTCAAGGACACCCGGCGTATGAAAAATCCTGAATGGGGGACATGCTGCTGTCATGAGCCAACATGAGACAAAAGAGTAAATGTGTGCATAATTCAGAGAGCGCTGTATCAGTTTCAGTGCATGGCTTCATCGCTATTCTGTGTGCAGTGGTAGTGTCTGTTGATGCACGCGTGTGTGAGTCCGTCTACGTTGTCACATACAGTACGCTCATTTCATTATTCAGATACCGGACAGGCCTCAGTGAGCAGCTCTGGCTTAATTATTCTGCGCTGCTACGGGTAGACAGATCACACCAACACTGCAGCGTCCCCCCAGAATATTGAAGAGGATAAGATGACAGCGAGTTTTATAGTTTCGAATTTTCACTTTTGCAACATCAGCATTTGTCTAAGATGTTCTCGCTCTTGTTTTTTGTTGTCATTCAATCCAGAGTGGAGTTATGTAAAAACAGTTAAAAGCAATTATTCATAAACATGCAATCAGTGTTGGGAAGGTTACTTTTAAATGTATTCCATTACAGAATACAGAATACATGCCCCAAAATGTATTCTGTAACGTATTCCGTTACGTTACTCAATGAGAGTAACGTATTCTGAATACTTTGGATTACTTAATATATTATCATGCTGTTTACAACTACATGAATGTACTATTGCTGTGATTTATTACTGTTACTGAAGGTCCGCGGCTCCGAACCGTAGTAAAGGGACCTCTGACTAATACGGTGGGTTCTGTGTCGGCTCGTAGCTGAAAACTAGCTTTACTTTGTTGTCTGGGTCAACTTTGCTAGCAGAGACAGAGAGAGGCGTTGAAAGGCTGCTCCAACAGAACTTATTGTTTCAGAGGAAAACACGAACACGGTGTACAGTCGAGTCTTAATAGCTTACTTACAACTGGGCTCGTCAGGCTCTCTTCTTGGCTGCAGTGGTTATTATTATATTTACATGCTTCCAGCTCCCGTTTCTGCTCGATGACAGCTCGTACTTTTCCTTTTTCTCCCTCCCTCGCTCACAGACACATAACGTGTATGGCAGTCCATTCTCCCTGCAGCACGGACTACACTGCCCATGATGCTACATTCTTTAGAGCTATACCTGTAGCATTCTGCCTATTAGCTTAGCACAACAACAACAGGCGCTCTCTCACCCAGGAAACACGCAGAGAGAGAGCGTCACCCTGTAACCATGGCAACCGTAACGCTGCCGCCTGGAACAACAGAACGTAGCTGTCAAACAAAACCCAAACAGTCCTGACCCGCCACAATATGAAACAGGGAAGTACCGCCGTGTAATTCATTTATTTCAACAAAGTAACTGTATTCTAAATACCACCTTTTTAAACGGTAACTGTAACGGAATACAGTTACTCATATTTTGTATTTTAAATACGTAACGGCGGTACATGTATTCCGTTACTCCCCAACACTGCATGCAATTATGTGTGCACAGACCCCGACTTGCAAAGGGCCAGCGTATAGCCTGGGTTTGGGGATCATCTGGACTTTATAATGGAATCTATCACCACTAATCTCCACACCTGAGCTGCAGCAATGGCAAAATGTTTATTAACCAAATATCTCCATTAAACACATTTAATGTTAGTTTCCAGGAAATAAAGGAAGTGGTAGTGATTATGCTTCATTCGAAGCAGTCACGATCACTCACATGATAACAGAGCTGCTTTAGGACTCTCTCTACAAAACTGTCATTTATGGCTATTTTGTACTAATCTGACTTGGATCTTCTGCTGCTAATAGCTACGCTTACAGCAGGCCAACACACGCTTGGTCACCAGTGTTGATTTCACTGGCCAGTAAAAAATAACAAAGACACTAACGAGGCTGAAATGTACTGACCCTTTTGTGAGTGAATAAAAATAAGATGAAAATATTCTGGAGAGACGAGATCCAATCAGAACTAATTAAGTTCTGCAGGAGACAGGAACTAGCGCTCCCTGTCTCACGACAACGTGATAAAATATCAATGCATGGGAGGAAGAGTGGAAATATGGGCACATTTCACATTCAATGTCAAGGAAAAACACAACAAACCTTTACTCTTTCCATGTTTGTCAGCTGATTCAACTTTAGAGCTGGTGTACTGGACTCTTACCATGTTTAGTTGACTAAAACTACACTGAAACTAAAAGAATTTCGATGCCTAAATCATGACTAAAACCCAAAGACTACGACTGAACCTAAATCAAAATGGTCACGATCAGCACTGTTGGCCACTCACCCTGTCCTCTTCCTCTCTGAGGTCTGGCATCGTGCTGATGCATAAACTGACAACAGTCACGGCGACCATGATCACCGACAGGCAGGCGAAGATCTTCCCAGGTAAGCCTGACTGTGGGTTTTCTACCATATCTCTTAGCCGGTTCATCACTTTTCTGTATTGCGTTTCCTCCACTGTCACCCGCTGCATGGCGTTTTTCTGCCTGCGCTCCTGCCGACGCCTCTCTTTCTCGTGCACTTCCTCGATGCGCGTGTACATCTTCCTCTTGCAGCAGCGCTCCATGTACGCCATCTCCACGCCCCAGTAGGTCAGCTCATCGTGCAGGGAGAGGATGCACATCTCTCGTAGCAGTCGGAGTTTCCCTGCAGCCAAGAAGTTGAGGATAACCCTAAAGGCGGACGGTGAGCGGTCGAAGAAGAACTCCTTGCGGGCTTCATCGTAGTCGTCACAGATGCTGGCGATGTCCTCGGGTGACCTGCAGCCACAGAGGCGGCCAAGTCGTGTGAGGGGAAATTGCTCCAGTGTGCTCCAGGGGAAGGTGTAGCGGTTTCCCCCGACATTGATCACTGCCAAGGCAGCATGGTCGATGGACAAGAGGTCCTCCGGCCGACGGATGAACTGAGCTCTTTGGTAGTACACACCCTACAGCATGAAGAATGAAGCGGTGATCATTATTATACAATTTGAGAACTTATTTAATATAAATCTTCCCTAACCGTTAAATTTACCAGCAATCGTGTTCATACCTTGATAGTCTCAGTCTCTGGGATCTCAGTGAATATGCGGTCGAGACTGCTGTCATCACTGACGGACAGATTGCTGAAGTCATGGTTGGCATTGCTGATGATGGGCATGGCAGCATTCACAGAGCACTGTGCTTCGATTGGAGAGTGGACAGCTCAGACCAGGTAGCAAAGACAGAGAGAGTCTGCAGACAGCGCCCTCTCAAACTTTTCAGTCTCAATAAACATCAGTTTTTCTGATTTACAGATGTGAAAAAGTTTCCCTGCTACCGTAGGAAAACAGAAGAAAGAAAAGGTGCAGTGCTGTTTTTCTTTTGTTGGTCCCCAACCAACAGAGCGTCATGAGGTAAGACTGAGTCTGTGTACCAGACTTCAACATCAAATCAGTGGGTAATCCTGCTCTGAAGCCAGTCTAGCAAAGGCAAGCCTGAATAAGAGGACTGATCACTGGCTGATAGCTGCAGAGAATGAGCTGCATGAGTTGCAGAGCTGGGGTGTTTGGGGAACTGAGGAAGATCCTCTGTGTCACCACAACAGGATTAGGGAGGGTCTAAACCCGTGGTGGCATCATGCAGGCAACTGAAAGAGAGACGGAGAGAGAACGGTTAGAAAGAAGCAAGGATGGACTGAGATTAAGGCATTTACGACAACAGAGCAAGAATAGGAAAGACTGAGAACAGACCCAAGACCGAGAAACCTAAAGGAGACTGCAGTGCTAGAAGCTCCTCCCTCCTCTTTCACTTCTTTTCAATGAGAAAGAAGACAGTCACATTTGCTGTACTGCTATAAATGGCCCGTTGCTGAATGCACAGGCGAGGAATCTTTCGCTCATGTTCACATTGAGAGAAAAACGATCTGTTAAAAGTGGTGATCGAAAAATGAAAGACTAAGAGAAGACAAGAACATTCAGGTATGATTCGCACTCAGAGTACGTTATTGGCCGTGCGCTTCAGTATCTGTTGCACAGGTCCAAAATGTTTGTCGTTGGCAAAACAACTTCCCTGAAACTTCCTGGCACTGTTAGCTGGTGAAGCTGCCCAGAATGGTGAGTTGTGTCGGAGCTTTAAAGAGTTCTAGTTAATACTCTGATTTCAACGTGAGCCCTCTTATTGTGTTATTTGACATTTAATGGAATTCAACAAACACTCAGATAATCCTCTGTAGTTTGTTTTTGTATCCTGTTACTAACAATACAGCTGCCTTATATTTGGCTGTCCTCCACTTTTCTCTTGGCAGCTTTTGGTGTGAATAAAATGCTACAGTGACATTTCTTCAAATGTCCCAACAGTTTAGATAATCCTGATTTAAATTTCACAGTTTTCTACCCAGGACCACCAACACTAACACTGCAGTATTGTCATTGTTCTGCTTAGTATTCATGTAAAGAACATACAGGCTTATTGAATGTGCGAATGACACTTGGACGAACTGGATCGTACCCAAGTGCTTCGGCGCTTCAGATGCAGGAGAATAAGATCCTGTTATTGAGGAACCAATAAATCAGTTCTGTCAAGGTGCTGGTATTTCATTTCCACCGCACAGGAAGAGGAGAGAATGATAAACTGTAATTATCTGTAGTCCTAATGGAAGTTCCCTCTTTTTTCCTACTGTAAAGTTAATTGAAGGAAGTGTTTACACTGTTACTATCAGCTAATTTTGGTGCAACAATAGATACAAATCCAATAGGTTAGATGGTCAGTCAGTTAAAATGAAATTCCTATTGTTGTGCATTTAATTTAGAATTCAATGAGTTTTATTGAACATTGTGACATTTAGGAATCCTCCAATTAATTAATTTAATCCTACAACTGTTTATAACTTGCATAGTTCACATTTCTGTATAGTTTTTTTTATTTCATATTTATATCTTGTACATAGCTTGTACTCACTACAGCCTGTACATACTTATAGTGATAGAATATTCATAACATACTTCATACCGTGTACATTATAACATACCATAATAGACCCATTTCTGATACTTACATATCTATATTATTGCTAATATATATTGTAATATATCTATATCACTAAAGCACTTCTGGATGGATGCAAACTGCATTTCGTTGCCTTGTGCATGTGCAATGACAATAAAGTTGAATTCTATTCTATTCTATTAACTTATGAAACCGACTAAAAGTTAAAGTTGTGTTAAAATGAGAATACGTACAATTCTGTTTTGTTTTTTAGATTCTTCACTCTGGGAGTTTTCTATTAAGTGGCTGTGCTGCATGCAGCATTCATTCAGGGAGCTTATGTTATATTCATAGTCAGTCAACAGTGACTGCGTTTGTGAGGAGCTGCTGGAGAGGCAGGGATGCTTTATGTTAGGAAAATCTCTCTCTGTGTCTCTCTCTCCCCAACTTGCAAAAGCACACACTGGGAAACATTTTTACGCCCTTATCTCGAATAGATCTCTAATTAAACTCGGTTAAATCTGTCGCGTAATTACGATCATATAACCAACTCTCGGTTGGAGGATTTTTGCAGAAAAGAAAATAATAATAATAATAATAATAATAATAATAATAATAATAATAATAATACGACCCCGAAAGTCAAATGTGGTTTGAAGGACATTTTAAAGACCATAATCTTACAATTGATTCAGAACAACTTCATATTTTGGATGCACTTAGTTCCAAATAAAACTCTCAAACACAAAGTGTGATCATTTGTCCTCCTCTTACAGTGTTGGCGAGATGAAAAGAGACTTGTATTTCATTACAACTTCAGACAAATGTAAAAACTACAAACAAAACCCTGCAGACGTCGATACAACTTATGAGCACACCTTACCGTCCTCAGCCCCGCGCTCATTTCAGACGGCCCGATCAATTTTGAGTAAAATCCCTCAATGTCGCCTCTCAATTCCTCCGATCATTCAGCGCCACGTCAGGGAGTCAGCGATCATCACCAGCCACCACATGTCACAATAACAGGGACGCCTTTCCGGCGTCATCCACTCCGATGGAAGGCGCGCAGACAGTCTGAACATACCGTTGATGGGAAGCGAGTAAAGGTTTGGAGCACTGAAAGTGTCCCGTTACAGCTCGCGGAGCGGTGCTGCAGGAGGAGGAGGAGGAGGAAGAGCACGGGAGGAGGGAGTCGGCGCTGTGGTGCGCAACAGAGACCGTGGATAGCTTACCCAAGTTCAAGTGTGCGTAAAGGTGACAGCAGGTACACAAGTGGCCGGGAAAAGGCGACTGTGTGCAAGTTCCAGAATACACAAAGGGGGCATTTCAGCAGAAAAGCGGGCATCGGGTGGCTTTTGTTGTCCGCTACCTTTTCCACAGTGTGTAATTCAAGGACACTGAGGAGATGCTATCCTCCATGTTTCCTACCCTGACCGCTTCACGCGCAACAGGGGGCGCGGTTCGCCCCGGAATTACCTTCACCAACACATCTGAACTCGAGCTCCAATTCAGACTCAAATTTTGCAGTCAGCTTGTGTTTTATGTGTAAATAAGACCAAACTAGTGGCTTTAAAGAAAACACAGCGAGACAGAATATTTCACGTTACCTGATTTATCAAAAAACACAAACATCTCTGTGCTGTTCTGATGATCTGAGCCTGTTTGCGCTGCAAATTGGACGGTCGAAGAAGAAAGGTGCTGTCAGAGTGAAACTGATTTTTTATAAATATTTTACTTGAACTAATCTTATAATTCAATAACTGATGGTCTCATTGCTTCCTATAGTTTACTGCTGTTTACTACTGGAAGATATGGGTTATGTAAAAAAGAAGAGTCGTTAGTAGTAATACACCTGCACTTTTTTTGCCCCCCCCCCCACCCCCCCACCCCACCCCCCTCACCCCCCTCACCCCCCACCCCACACCTCCCACCCCACACCTCCCAGACATTGAGGAAACAGGACCTCCAGACTAGGTGTCTTTTGTCTCTTCGAGAACTCTGGGAAGTAGCTTGGGGAGTGTGAACCTTAAGGTGTGAAGCAGTTGTGTACTGAGGCTAGACTAATTTTATAAACCTGACAATATCTCAGCTTGCTGCGATGCATGCAATTTATTTTGAAAACGGCACAAGTGGGAATTTCTTCCGAATGGGTAATGTCGGCATGTTCACAAGCGTTTTATTTAATTTAACTAGTTTTCTTTCCAGGGTTGATGCGATCATTTTATTTAAAATCGGGATTTCGCAATGTTGAACTAAGGCAAACCTGTCTAGACAAATGGTAGGGGGTGGGGTGTAGTAAGGTTGATGGTGGGAAACAGGACCTCCAGACTAGGTGTCTTTTGTCTCTTCGAGAACTCTGGGAAGTAGCTTGGGGAGTGTGAACCTTAAGGTGTGAAGCAGTTGTGTACTGAGGCTAGACTAATTTTATAAACCTGACAATATCTCAGCTTGCTGCGATACATGCAATTTATTTTGAAAACGGCACAAGTGGGAATTTCTTCCGAATGGGTAATGTCGGCATGTTCACAAGCGTTTTATTTAATTTAACTAGTTTTCTTTACAGGGTTGATGCGATCATTTTATTTAAAAATCGGGATTTCGCAATGTTGAACTAAGGCAAACCTGTCTAGACAAATGGTAGGGGGAGGGTGGGGTGTAGTAAGGTTGATGGTGGGAAACAGGACCTCCAGACTAGGTGTCTTTTGTCTCTTCGAGAACTCTGGGAAGTAGCATGGGAGTGTGAACTTAAGGTGTGAAGCAGTTGTGTACTGGCATTGTTCCTGGAGAAGGTATTTAACCGAGACCTATGCGAAGCTCAGGGTGAACTCAGCATTCGTCGCGACAACATCACTTTCTTTGAGACCATCAAAACTATCATCGTTCTTTATAACATGGACATCTTAAGCGGTAAGTAAAACAAAACCTATTATTGTATTTTTAAAAGTGTTATGTTAACATATTATAGGATATTCAAACTATCTTTTTCCTAAAACAAAAGCTTAATTTTCAGGAGTTCGGGAGAACGGCACAGCACCCTTTTCTTTAGAAACGGTGGATTTTAAAGATGGAACAACATCTCTAACAGGCACAAGGTGTGTACAGAATTACGCGATTTTTAATCGTATGTATGTTTTAAGCTTGCGATTGTTTTAAATTATATAATAACAGAGTTTTTCTTTGATTTGTTCCAGGGTTAACAAACTGAGCAGGAAAACATTCAGACACCGCGACCACAGAGCCCATCCTTACAAAAGGTATGTATACAACGGGGTGTATAATTGTGTATTTAAAAAACAGCAAATGGGTTTAAACAATTCCAAATGTTCTAAAACCGACCGTTTTACACATACAGAGCCACGCCAGAGAACCTTATGTGCGGAGAACCAGGGCCGTCAGGAATAACGCACACTACAAGGTATATATATAAATTAGATAAAAAGAGATAGAGAGGGAGACACGCTTATTCTGTTTGAAATGGGTGCTTGTATAAATGTTTTAACACATATCTATCTTCACAGACTGCAGCACAGTACCCCTCCACATAATGATCAGGACACCGTACTCCAGACGTTTTTGGAATGTTTAAGCAGTATCGACCTCCCAGAACAACAAAAACCTGGAGCTTTGTGCAACAGTGGAGAATCAGAAGCGATCTTCATCAGCGGTCCTGCAACACCCCCGAGTGAGTGCTTGCCTCGTGATTTCTCTGATGTTTTTGAATACAGTATATCAGATTTCGATCTTGTTCATATACCCACCCCACCAGAATGTGTCAGAAATAGCATTGATTCACACGTAGATTTTGAAGACGACGGTATAACAGACTCTCAAATATCAGCGGCGTATGATGCTTACATGAAGGTTTCAGACGCTCAACCTGTTGAACAGAGTCATATAGCTTCATTAGTTGATAAATTATGTTTGATTGAAGCTAGACTCAATCAATACCACCAAGAAGCACAGATACAAAACCAACAGTTTATCAAATTCATAAAAAAAGTGTGTAGTACATTAGACATCATCTGCAGCAAAATTTCAAGTCCCTGACTTTTAAAATCCAGACCATGGACCCTCCAAATAAATTATTTAAACATAATAACGGAACCTCCAGTCCTGTTAGATGTTTTGACTTAGAGGCTTTTATGCAGTGGGCTGAAGAAACAGATAACAAATTAGACAATATTATAGCTAGACTTAATAGTGTGCCTGCATCAGCCTCATCTGATACACATCCTCGTCAGACTGTTCCTACGCCTGCTATTGCTGATGGGTCTATTGTTGTTGTTAATAATAGTGGTAGTACATCAGGTGATGCTCGGACCACTGTTGTTACTGATGCTAACCGTATTGCTGCTGCTGCTGCTGTTATTGAGTCTGTTACCGCTTCTACTAGTACTACAGACGCACATGCGTGTCCGGGCACCGCTGCAACACCACACACCCCCTCAGTCATTGTAAATTTCTCACAAAGTGATACTATCGTGATTGAGCCCGTTGTGCAATCTGGATCTGGCAGGCGCTCCCAGCCACACATTAGAGAGATACCTAATTTTAATGCTCGCGAATTGCGTGAGCGCCTTGATTTTAGGGGTATAAGTCTTGATCATCCAGAACAAGTACCTGCGCGAGTGCGCGAGTGCTTAGCCAATGTGGTAGACCGAGCTGTGGCTGGATCTCAACAGGGCAGCGTTCTAAACGTAGTCCTGCGTGGCCCCTCGCTGGCTTCAGATGTTCAGGCTGTTTTAAACGCTGATGATCGGTATGATCCGGAGCTGTTTCTCGATCGAATTGCACAAGTTATGCAGAGTAATGATGAATCTATCGGTGATGATGAATTAGAGTTTATTGTCACGGTAGCTCAGAACAGTAGTGGTGGGGCTCGCTTAAGACTGGCACAAATCCCTTATGATGAGATTCTCTCAAAGAAAGGCAGACATTTATACACACCAAACAACACACACAACAATTTGTGCTTCTCCCTATGTATAGCACATTCATTAAACTCATCAGCCTCTGAGCTAGAAAAACTCGCTACAGCTAAACGGATGCATGCTGAAGTAGGTCTATGCGACACACAGCAAGTATCATTCACCGATGTCAGTAAATTTGAGAAGCACTTCAACATTAAGATTGTAATCTATTACCACACAGAAGGGCGTAAACGCCTGGAATGTTTTTTCACACATGAAGAGCCAAACACAAACACGTTGATGATGTATCTCCATAATCAACATTACCACATGATTTTAAACCCAACCGCTTTTCTTGGTGCATCCTATGTGTGTAATTTCTGTTACAGTACATATAATTCACCATTACATCATTCCTGTAAACATAGATGTAACACATGTTATACACTCTGTCAACACCACAGGGGTCCCACAGTGAAATGCAGCGACTGTAACCGCATCTGCAAATCACAACACTGTTACCAGCAACACAAATTACCAGAATTAAAACACAACATGATCCCCTGTGATAATATGAAACATTGCATGCACTGTGGCACCACATATAAAGAATCCAAGAAATCGCCACACAGATGTACCCAGCCTAGATGCGAGCACTGCCGCGAGCCTAAATTAACCGGAGACTCCGACCATCAGTGTTTCATACAGCCTGTTGAAAAACAGAAGCCTACCGATAAATACATTTTATATGATTTCGAGACTAGGTACCACAACGGTAAACACGAGGCTAACTTTGTGTGTGCGTCTGATCTGAAGGGCAATAAGTTCACATTTAACACATTAAAGTGTGTGGAGGCGTTTGTGCAACATTACAGACGCCCAAGGTTTCGTGGGTACACTTTCATAGCACATAATGCATCTGGCTTTGACAACTACATACTCCTCGAGTACTTTGTCAGACAGTGCATAACACCTAGTGTCATAATGAGCGGCAGCCGTGTGATTTTGATGTATGACAGGGACTATGACCAGCGATGGATTGATTCGTTCAGCTTTTTGCCCATGGGCCTTGCCAAAATACCCTCTGCTTTAGGTTTTCAAGACCTGCAGAAGGGCCATTTCCCACACAGGTTTAATACGAGGGATAATGAGCATTATGTGGGCCCGTACCCAGACCCCTCCTTCTACGGCTATGAGTACATGTCTGAAAGCGATAAGGTGCGATTCATGGAATGGTACCAGGTTGCCTCACAGAATCCCTTTGATTTTCAGGCTGAACTCAGGCGTTACTGTGTTAACGATGTTGATGTCCTGCGTAAAGCATGCAGCATTTATCGTGACACGTTACTGGGTTGTACACAAGTTGATCCATTCATGTATACCACCTTGGCTGCATTTAGTATGGGTGTGTATAAAACGCTGTTTCTGCCTAGAGACACGCTCGCTCTCACGTATGACGGGGCATACGTTGAGCAGAATAAGACGTTTTCTAACGTCTCTATCGAATGGCTTCAATACGTGTCCCACACCACCAACAAAGTGGTAAAACATGCTCTCAGAGGAGGCGAACAGAGGGTTGGACCGTATTTTGTGGACGGTTTTGACCCCACAAGTAATACAGCTTATGAATTTGCAGGATGTTTTCACCACGGCTGTGTTAAATGTTACCCCGAGAGCGAAGTTAATCCTGTCAGCAAAGCATCCTATGGACTGCTGCATCGCATGTTTTGTGACAAAGTTGATGCACTGAGATCACAACACAGTGTGAACGTAATAGTGATGTGGGAATGTGAATGGGCTGGCTTGAAGCAGACAGACCCTGCAGTTGTGGCTTTCATGCACACATACAGAAAGCCAGAACGCATGAATCCCCGAGACGCTCTTTTTGGAGGTCGCACAAATGCTATAAAGCTGTACCACAAGACTGGTTGTGATGAAAAAATATTTTACTACGACTTCACCAGTCTCTATCCCACAGTACAGTCTAAAAAAGACTATCCTGTAGGACACCCTCAAGTCATTTACACCAACTTTGACAAGCTAGAAAATTATTTCGGCTTTGTTAAATGCACAGTGCTCCCCCCTAAGGGTCTTTTTCACCCCGTCCTTCCCTACAGGTGCCACGGAAAACTGATGTTTCCACTCTGCAGCATGTGTGCTGAAGACCAAAACCAGCATACTGCATGTGGGCACAGGGACAGTGACAGCTGTTGAGAAGGGATACAGGGTTCTTGCTATTGATGAGGTGTGGCATTTCCCCAATAAGACCGACACATTGTTTAAAGACTATGTGAAAGCCTTCCTAAAACTCAAACAGGAGGCCTCGGGGTATCCTGAACACGTCAAGACACCTGACGAACAGAAGAAGTACATAGACGAGTATTATGAGAAGGAGGGAATAATGCTAGACCCATCCAAGATTTGTGTAAATAAAGCTGTTCGTAACTGTAACAAGCTGTTGCTAAACTCGTTATGGGGTCGTTTCAGCATGAGGTCAAATATGGCATCATCTGAGCTCATTACAGACCCTTCCAGATTTAGCCAGCTAATGTTTAGCGACCAGTACGACGTGCGTCAGTTTTGTTTCATCTCTGACGACGTCGCAATGGTGCAGTGGCGGCATGCTGATGGTAGAGCTTCCCGTGTGAAGGACGTTAATGTTTTTGTCGGGGCCATGACCACTGCACACGCCAGACTCATGCTGTATGATTTGCTAGACAACTTGCAGCAGCGCGTGCTGTATTGTGACACGGACAGTGTCATTTTCACGGCACGCCCTGGCGAGTGGATGCCTCCTCTAGGTCCGTTTCTGGGGGATCTCACAAGCGAATTAGACTGTGGAGAGGGTGGTGTGGAGGATTACATAGCGGAATTTGTTTCCGGTGGGCCAAAATGCTACGCGTATCACACATCGTTGGGCAAGACCCAGGTCAAATGTAAAGGCGTGACACTGAACGCACTAAACTCAAAAGTTGTCACCCATGAATCCTTGAAAGGTTTAGTCCACAAGTTTGTAACCAATCAGACATCAGACGCACACCTAGTTGCCGTGTCTGATAGCATCAGACGCGATAAAAAGAAGCTTCATTTGAAGAACAAAACCATTGTGAAAAAAGTTAAAGTTGTTTACAATAAGCGCCGTGTGCTCCCAGACTATACAACCGTACCTTATGGATTTTAAATTAGAACAGGGGTTTGACGCCCGGTTGCAGCACCCGTTCAGTATGGTGGTCAGCGGTCCCAGTAACTGCGGCAAGACTTTTTTTGTTAAAAGCATAATTGAAAATTCTTCCCGGATTATATCATGCAGCATTGACAATATTGTATATATATACTCATGCTGGCAGCCATTATATGACCAGCTTCTTAAGATAAGAGACATAAACTTTGTTAACGGTATACCCGAATCTCTTGCTGATGACACCCTTCTTCCTGCAGAAAAGAACAATTTGTTAATTATAGACGATGTAATGAACGATGCAGCTAACAATTTAGAAGTTCAAAATGTGTTCACAAAGTATGTGCATCATAGGAATTTGAGTTGTATATATCTAGTTCAGAATTTGTTTATTCAAGGAAAATCCAGTAGAACCATTTCCTTGAACACTAACTATCTAATATTGTTTAAAAATCCGAGAGATAAATATCAGGTTATGCTTTTAGGTAGGCAAATGTTTCCGGGTAATACTAAATATTTTATAGAAGCGTTTAATGATGCCACATCCACAACATACGGGTATCTTTTAATAGACTATAAAGCTAAGACCCCGGACTATTTAAGACTCAGAACAAATTTACTATCAGAGCGTCCGGTTGTTTACATTCCAAAACAAAAATCAGCAAAGAGGTGAAAGGATGTCATCACGCATGCGGAGGAATCTGTCTCTGTTGGAGATGATATACAGGGCTCCTCCTACTCTACGCAGAGTTATTATTAGTAATTCAAACTTAGATTTTATCAATGCGCTGTGTGAGATAGCCTTTAATGTATTGCATGGTAACATACCACTGACCAATCAGCAGTACAAACAGCTGAAAAAGAAAAAATCAATAATCAGACTGATTGCAGACAAAAAAATAAAAACTTTGAAAAAGAGAAAGACAATCAACCAATCTGGAGGGTTTTTACTGCCGCTATTAGGGGCTGCAATCCCTTTCATAACCAGTCTGATAGCAAACAGGTGAAAATGGAACATGTGCAAAAGATGTTTTTGGTACCCCAACACCAGTTGGACTTAATAAAGCAACAGCAGCAGCAGCAGCAGCAGCAAACAGACAGCATCAGACAACAGTCTCAGAACGAGTTGGACAAGGAGATGTTACAAGTGTTACAAGATTCTGACATAGATGTGTATGAGAAGGCTAAAAAATACAGCGATATTCTCCAAAGATACCTTACCCTTGTGAGACAAGGTGCCCGTGAAAAGAATGTATTGTCTTTATCATTACCTGAACAATTTAACAGGGATGTGCAACCCCAGTCGACGGACACATCGCCTGTTCATGGTGATGCAGGGGTGAGGGATCTTGTTGCGGAGAATGTTTTAACATACATACCTAAAAGGTGTAGGAGGAATGCAGAACTTATTCTATCAGCGGTGAGCCGTTCGCCACACTTGATCTCTTACAACGACAAAGGCGAAATTGTTGTTGATAAACACACCATCCCTGGTTCACACATTTATGATCTAATTAAAGGCGTCACAACCACACACGCACCCTCTGAGGGTTTGAGACCTATCGGCTGGACAGAGTTTTTAAAAGCTGTCTCAGATTTAAACGTACCGTTATCAGCCATATCTAACACAGGCATACGTAAGACCGTCGCCATGTATAAAACCGATCACACACTGTCTGAAGACCCTGGTTTTTTAAAACACACACCAAAAAAGATCACCCCTGGTGGACCGCTGCGACATAGTACACTAAAAAAAATAAAGAATAAAAAAAACAAATTAAAGGGGGGTCCTGTAGAGTGGTTGGATTTTTGAATTCAGGTTTTTTCTTATTGCACCTGAAATTGTTTTTCTGCTAAAAATATTTGCTGTTTGGTGTTTTTTTCTACTGTAATGTTTTTTTTTCACTTATTGCTGCTAAATTGTTTTGTTTTGTTTTATTTTATTACTGTTAAATATATTATGTCTTTATTATTGTTAAATATATGATTTTCTTTTTTATTACGGCTTAATGTTTGATTTCTTTTATTTATGTTTAAACAATGTATGTTGTAAATCTATATATTTATATACGAGATTTGATAATAAATACCATTGACTCGATTATCATGCTCTCATGTTGTTTTTATTATTCTCATTAGTACATGTCAGTATCCGCATTGCACACACACGTAATCACTGCATACAGCAACAGGTTGTATGTTGTTGACAAATCGACACACCATAGCATCATTACAAATTAAATCAGACCCATACATGTTAAGCACACGCTCATAAGATACACCATTTTGCACATGATATAAAAAAAATACACAATGTTGACCGCATGTGATGGAGAAGTCGTTCTGCACTTGTTTTCCTGAATATAAAACAGTGGAACAGTTTTTTAGAAGAAACATCTTTATTGCTGGGGGAAAACTGTCTAACGAGTGACCAAAACTATCAAAAAAATAACCGCGTCTGTCTCTCGAAATATAAACAGCAAGCCAATGTTCCCCGGGCATCGTAGAAGGGTGGGTGTTTACAATACTCATAGCAGGGAGTCTTTGAAGCCGTTCAGTGGTTAGCTGATCATAGGCTAACACGCCTAGGAAATGTGTGTTTTTATTGATAATGCTGCCGATCACGGCTGATAGTTCTATAGTGTTCATGACCGTTTTTGTCTCAATAGTAGTCCAAGAGCACCTGTCTCATGTTAGATATTTCAATGACTGAATCAAATACCGAATAACACAAGAGGTTCACTGTACGGGGTAGTGGATTTCTGAAACGGGTTTCCAATCTCACGTTCCCAGTTTTAATTAACGACACATTCCCTGAATGTCCTTCGTCAGCTTCCAGATTGAAACAGAATAAAGTGTAGCCGTTACCAAAGTCCGCACGCGTAATAGCTAAAGATCTATCCTTTAAATGTCTTCCTGTGGTTTGTATCAGCTGGTAAAATTCTCTGGTATAGTGTTTTCTCTGGAAATTGGGCTGGAATGGTTTAGCAGGATAAGCCTGACTATCAGCATATAAAGACATAAATTCTATATCGCAGTTTTCAAAATGAAATGGATTACGCTGGTAGGAGCCAGTGTATGCTTCATTGTCTATAAATGCAATGATCACAAATTTAGGTATCCTACCCATAAATAAATTGTCATTTGTTGATATTCTAGCCCCTGCAGGTATGGAGAAGGTCTTTAAAGACACTCTGTCTACCGTGTATTTTGCGTTTGCATGGTGCAATGCCTTGCTGTGTGCAAGTCTGACGGTCGGTGATACACTAACTTTCTTGACAAAGAGACTGGCTGAGACAATTTTAACTCTGTATGCATTGGCATCCGCTGTCATGAGAGCAAATTCGTCTTTAGAGCGCACAAATTTCAGTGACAGGTCGATTCCATTAAGTAACAGTTTTTCTTGAAAAAACAGGTCTGCATGTACTGGTGCAATCAATTCAACAATACTGCTATTTGCTGTGTAGCCACCTCTGGTCACCAGGCCCTGGTTCTCTCCTTCTATAGATGTGTCATTCATGTGTGATGATGTATCCTTACAGAATAACCCGGTGCTGAACTGTGTGTCTAAAGTGTCCTTATTATAATTGATAAGACATTCTATCACACCTCTGTATGGATATGTGTTGGATGATTGACTAATGAGCCGGTCTCCCAAATTAACATCAACTTGACTAAATATGCTGCATCCAGGATAATTAATAAATCCTACATTAGCGTCCCTAGCCAGGTTTGAGCCATCAGCGTTTGTGATTCTCACACGTGTGTAGATATATGAGTCATTTAGATCCAAGTAATCTTCACCGGACGATGAGATGTAAAACTCGATCGGCCCTCCATCAGTGATTGCAGATACAGGTGGGATTTCGATAAATGTACTTTTCTCAATGCTAGTCTGTGTGTAGGGAACAGTAAACAGGTCCAGCTCTGTTTTTACACATTCTCCAGAATGACTGTGTAACAGTGCCATTTAGAATATGTCAAACGCTGCAGTTTTAGAACGACTGGTTCTGGGTCTTTTCACTCTGCGTGGCGGTGTCCGTTTGCTAGCTCTCCTGCTAGGTTTTGTGGTTTTACGCTTTTTAGACAACGGTTGCCCTGGGGGTGGGGTCTTAGATGGTCTGGGCGTATACACATACAATCCGCTACCGTCCTGCTTAGTGGTTGAGGGTCTGGTTATGTTGGTTATGACATCAGACACTATGCCCGATGCGGCTGTTTTTAGGTGTGGTTTGACTATGCTAACTCCTTTTTTAAACAGTGGTACAGCAAATCTAAACAAGCTGCGGAACAAACCACCCAGCCCTGACCCATATTGCGTACTGGTCCCAACATACCCTCCGAGCTCTCCACCAGCCTGTGATAAGTAGTATTTTACATATTTTGAGTCATCAGTGTTGTAGACGGCCATCCTTTTTTTTCAAAAATGCTGGGTTATCGGTCGGAAGTGTAACTTGACAAACACCTTGCCGTATAAAAAGGGTATGTGTTGATTTCGATCGTCTTTCAAATCAATTTCTATGTCGTCGATCAATGTCTTTGACACAGGTGTGTAGTGTGGGCTGTCAAATTGTAGAATAGGCAAGCGGCGGTCATCGTCCGTGATATTTATAGCTCTTAATAGCCTCGCGTGGGCGTCACCCACAAGCTGGTAATCAACGATATCTGCATAAATAAAGATGTTATATTTTCCCCCGTATATGTCTGCGGGGTGCGGGGCATATGTGTTTTTATAATGAAGTACAAACGGCTCTCCTGTTTCGAATCCTAGGATTTCCGCCAGTCTCCCTCTAAATGTGAGAATAGTGCCCCTAGGTCCCATAACACAGGCATGGTTAGTAACTGTGTTGTATTGCATTTTAAGGTCTCCAGTGGTTTGGTACTGCTGACATTTAAAATTAAATTCTTTTATTATCTGTTCCACAGATGCATAATGACCCACAGACAGTTCGATCATGGTTACGGCGATGGTTCCATCTTTGACTGGGTCATGAATTTCCACTTGCGAATCTGATTGTGGAAAAGACATCCATATGCGTGGGTACTGTATCTCTATAACAGCAACCTCATACGGCTGATCCAAAACGATAGGTTTTGCTAGCTTTGTTCTAAAATTAGATATCTTATTACCCGGGTAAACATGCGCCGAAGCATTCGAGAAGAGGCTTACATAGAAGCCTGCATTGTTGTTGTTCTTTTTATTCATGCTTTCTCCGTCTATGCTCAGTGTTGAATGAATGTGTGTAGAGCTGCGTCATCTGAGTTAATTACGCCTCAACGATGTCTTTCTCTGGAATCCACGAATTAAAGCTGTCGGGCCATCCTAGCCATTTCACTAGCACATGCTTTTTCCGACCCACTTTTTTTCTAGCCAATATGTTTTCAATTTTAAATGTTTTGTTTTCATCAACAACCACACGTTGTATCTCAGGCTCATAAAATGACCCTTTCAATACCTCTCCAGCTAGATCCGCTAGTCTGTACACTGGGGGCTGTCTCCCTATACGTTCCTTGACTGTGAAAATCTCATCGGTGTAGGTCTGCTCGTATCCTTTTCGAAACTTTCCTCTCAGTTTTGATATTCGTACAGTGTCGCCAATATTAAATTTAAAGCACAGTTCCCTCTGAGGCCTCGTTTTGTACAGCGCGTTAAACACCGACTTCTCATTATCCTTATTCACCTCTGCCGGAGCCATTTGGATAGATCTGTGATAAGCATTGTTATATGCTTGTGTGAGATCTGGTATGACATCTACATATCTCCGGGAGTTGGCTGATGTTAAGTACTTCCACATTCTACCCTTGAAGCTACGATTGAATCTCTCGACAATACTGCATTTAACCTCGCTAGCTGTTGAGAAATGCTTGATATTATATCGCTCCATTAGGTGTTTAAAGGTTGTATTATAAAACTCTTTGCCTTCATCTGTTTGTAGTTTCACAGGGATCCTACCCTCACTAAGTATATCCTCAAAAGCAGCTGATACAACATTCGCTGTCTTGTTTGTTAGGCATCTAACCCATGCGTATTTTGAGAATACATCTATACATGTTAGCAGATATCTCACATTATCATTATCTGACACATATTCACACATGTCAACCAGATCGGCTTGAAACTGTTTGTCGATCCCTGTCACCAATACTCTATTTCTGGGGAAATGGATCCTCACAGGTTTATGGAGTGTGTAAGTGTCGTCTTGTTCTAAATAATGTTTGACCTGAGATATTGGAGGTGTTACACCTGATGCCTCCCCTGCCGCTATACGTAGCTTATTTAAACTGGCCAACCCCGCAGGATGGGCTGGATCATGATATATTTTATGCAATGTGCTTTCCATGACTGTGCAAACCACAAATGACTAAGAAGTTGGTGTTAACACGTCTTTTTATTTAATTTTCACACAGACACAATCACAGACAATGGATACTTGAACAGCACACATTAAACCAGGTGTCTCCCACCCCAGTAGTTTCCAATCATGCGGAGCATGGCTGGTTTAACACGTCGGGCGCAAGTACTTGCTTCTAGCAGGTCCACAATGTTGTCATTAATGGCGCATACTATATTTCGCTCTGATCTCAGTTCACACATGAGGTGTTCTGCAACTCTGCGGATTTGTGTTCCAGTCCCATCTGTGGTGTTTGAGCGTACAAACAGCTGGATGGCTGGGATGAATCGGTCAGTCTTGAGCCTTATCATCACATCGTCATAGTAGGTGTCGAAGAAATACTCAGACAATTCCTGCAAGCAGCTGTGTTGCACCTGACTGGGGTGGCCTGTTTGGCATCCGTAACATGTCTCTTGTAGAAACTCATTCAGCGCCAACATCAACAGGTGGAGAGTTGCGAGTTTGATGTCGATTACAGTTTCCTCCCACAGGTCTGATATGAGGGGGTCCTGTGAGCATGATGGTGAGGGTGGTGGAGTCTGGGGGGTCGGGATTAGCAGCCCTATTGATGGTGACTCTGACAGGTCCCACGACGGCGAGTCATTCTCTGTAAAATGAAAACCACAAGCTCTTAATTTGTCACATAGATACACACGCAACCCCACACACACCCCTCACATTAAACCTACCAGTTTATTGTTTAGTTGTCGGAAGGTCTTATGATTTTAGGTTTGCACAGGGTAGCAGGCAAACCAGTCTTCGGACAACTCGCCAGATCGTCAAAAACAAGGCGTTTTCTAATACTCTCGTACGCAGTGTTGAGTCTGTCCCTCTTGATCGCGTCGTCAATCTGGCTAAACAGACGCGACAAACCTCTCCAGTCGCACCACTGTATAAAAAACAAGTCCTTAAACCATCTTGTGCGCTCTTCAAGGTTTAGAGGGTAAGGATTTAACCTCCAGTTTTCAAGCCCTCTGGAAGCAATAAGACTATCCCTGTCATCACATGCACTGAGAAAAATAAAGTCTTCAGGGTTGCGATTGAAACGATCAGCCTCAACCCTGTAAAGCTCAGGGCCTGATGCACTGTTCCACTGGGAAACATACAGCACCTCTGGGAAGCCCACATTGTCCAGGTCCGCACACACTACGGTCCGGAAGAGCTTCCAGTTTTTGGTAGAGATGCTTTGGGGTTCCCCCCAAAACAATCCCTCGCCACAATCTACACTAAGCACAACTGTCCCTTCGGTATATTTAATGGTATACACATACCCTTCAGCGCCGCGATATTCTAACTTAAATACAGTCCCATCTACGGCATTTTCACAGCGTTGCTTTTTACGTTGAGGACCCCGGCTGCATACTCCTGTAGACATACCTAGAGCGGCTGTGGCATGGGCGATGTCCTGGCTGGGTGTCATGGTTGATACAGATGGTATTCTGTGCTCCTTAGGTCGGTGAGTCGTTGGGGTCCTTAGCGCGATGTGTCTGTGCTCCTTAGGCCGTGGCGGTGATGGTCTTAGAATGTGAAAGGATCACTTTTATACCTATATAACCTAAGCCATCCCACTAGGAGGAGTCGATACCGCCCAGAGGGTGTGTTTTCACACCTGAACGCGCATGCGCCGAGCACATCTGAACGCGCATGCGCACACGCACGAATCCGACCAAACGGGGTGGGAGGTGTGGGGTGGGGGGTGAGGGGGGTGGGGGGGGGGGGGGGCAAAAAAAGTGCAGGTGTATTACTACTGTCGTTGTAGGTTGAACCAGATGTTTGAATTACTATTTAAAGCCACACATAAAAGAGAAAAACTCGCAGGTGGGAAGGACAGTAATAAATCTTAGTAACACTGAACCGCTGGACAAACTTTGGACTGCGTCACAACTACATAAATAGATGTGAGAGTTTAAAACTGCCTTTGAAAAGTGTAACTGTTCCAACAAAACTCATGCAGTATAATTCAGACAAGGTGAGAGTTCGGAGAATAAAATATCATCCGGCTTGTTTGCATCTCCAGCCTCAAACTTTGTCCTTGAGAAGCAGCTCATTAGGTCGTGTGTGCCTGAGGGAACTGCTAAAACAAGCGAACACTTTGGCCAGTCCTTTATGCCATCTAACCGAGCAGACAACACATTAGTGAGGCAAGAGATGGAAACTGACGAGGTAGGCAGGTGGTGCTCTGTGTGTGTGTGAGACATTCAGCTTATTTAATCCTCCATCACTACTCATTAACCTACAGCACAGGAGGGCTGGTTAGTGTTTGCAACATGACACTGATCACACATGCTGGGCTAATAGTTCTGTGTTTTCTGTTTTGGTTGTTTTTATCCCTGCACAGCTGAACGGATTAGGCACCGCACTGTGACTGTAATGCAACATAACCTTTTAATGCTGTGTGTCACTTTCTTTTGCTTTATCGCACACATGAAGACGGAGAGAGAATCACTCGCGCACCCACATGGACACATGGAGTGTTTTCAGTCTCAATTTCAGCACAGGTGGTAGACAGGGAACACCCAAGCCTCGAACATTAAACCAGCTAACGTGTTTATCTGCTGCACTACCCCCTTGTATCAACTCATTTTCCCCTCAGGTCACTGTTATTTTTTAAATCTCACACACACACACCTGCAGCTGTCCACCATCCGTCTCACAAACGCCGCAGTGCTAACACAGACATGCACACATGCATGAGAAAACACAATGAATACCACAGCCCTGCTGGTACTAATAGCGAGCTTCAGTCTGGCGGATTAAGACTTTAATCCCTCACAGGCAAGCAGGGTTGAGATGAGATCGCTGCAGCCAGCATCCAGGGGTCTGATCAGCAACGGCATGAGGTGCAGGAGAGAAGCAGTGAGTCACCCGGCTATTTCAAAAATAAATAAATAAATGTTTGAACAGATGCTTTCACACTGATGGCTACCTGGAGGTCCCACACGATGGAGTTGTCAAACTTTTCCACCCTAAAAGCTTCTCTGTTCTCGGTCTCTGCCTTGATTTTACAGTCGTTCTTCTCTTTCTTCTCTCCAACCAACTTCCCCCGCTGATATTTGTTTGATCTCAGTTCTACCGAGTTTTGTTCAGGTTAACTGAAGGTGGTAAAAGACAGAATACCTCTATGCACACAGGATAAAGACCAGTGAGGGGGGGCTGAGAGAACTGAGAGTAAAAATAGTCTCAAAATGATTAAATAAAGGAGAAACATGAAGGAAGCCATTTGGTGGAGATATCGTCTGAATTTCAGGAGCGGGACCACTCCTCCTTCACGCCCCCTCTAGCCTCAGCCTATAAATCGTGACCTCGCGTTACGATTTGGCGGCAGCGTATTCTGTCAGTACCTCATTTAGTTCAGGCAGCTGCTCGCCTTCGCCAATTTAACCAAGACACCTTCCGGGGCAGTCCCGATCAGGAAATCTACTGCCGTCTTCGCCGCCCGTCTTCTCTCTCCTGCAAGTTGTGTGGCGCCCCGTCACGTCCCACTTCCACCTGCGTAGTCTCAGCCCAAAACGATTCAGCCCTCGTGCCGTCCTTCTGTTCTCTCCCGCTTGACCCCAGCTCCCGTACCAGAACCTCTGAGCCCGCAATCTCCACCCCAGCATGCCTTCGCCTCGCGGTTCAGACAGGCGGGGCGGGCCCATCACGCACCTCGGAGACCGCACCATTTGCCACGACTTCTACGACTCCAGCTGTTCCTTGCCTCAATGCCGCTATATTCACTGCTGCTCCTTTTGTGGCGGCGGCCATTCCCGCCCCGAATGCCCACTCAACCCCACCAGCCTCCACCCCATCCACATTCCTGCTTCACCCCCTTGATGGCTCCCAGTCATACCCCCTCCCACGTCACCACCAGCTCACGGATTATCCACTCCGAGGTCAGTCTTCTCCAAACTCAGCGCCCCTTCGTTGGAAGAGAAAACGCGGGACCTTTAACATCCCTGGAGTTCCTCTGGATAACCCTCGACACTGAACGTTTCCAGGCTGTCCTGCCCATCGAAAAGCTCAATCGCATCACCCTTCTCCTCCAAAACTTCCTCCTCGCTCTCTCTTGCTTCAAACAACGGCTGCTCTCCCCGTTGGGACGCTTAAACTTATCCCTCACTTGCTTTCACCTGCTACATCCAAACCGCCACTCCTCGACTCCGCCATGCTGCATAGCTCTCCCAGGGCCAAACTGCATCTCTGGCAACTTCTGCTCGCTAACTGGAACGGCATCGCCTTCTTCTCCAACGATCAGCTGCCCCACCCCGACGACGTCCTGCTCTTCACAGATGCCGCCCCTTCTGCCGGCTTTGGGGGCTATTACGGCCGAAGACATTCAGAGCCTTGGCGCCCTACGCAGAGGCAGCTCCGACCCCAGGTCCTCCATTTTCAGCCACGTCTTTCGATATCTAAACCTCATCAGCATCTCCCAGAGAGCGATTATAAAATAGCCTTGCAGCAAGCACATTGTTCTCCTATTGGACCGCTCAGAACACGTTCTATTCATCGCATCACAACTTCAACCTGCCCTTTCCATCACTTGACATCGCAACAGTTTCCAGCTTCATATCTCATGAGCATCAAATTCCCTCCATAAAGACGTACTTCAGCGGCATCAATTTCTTCGCCGAACTGCTCACAGGTCCACCATGCCCAACCATTACGTCACCCCAGATATCACTACTCATCAACAGTCTCCAGCATCACCTGCCACGACCCTACACTGCTTACCCCAACTTCAGATCTACAACATCGCTGCATCTCTACCCTCCAGCTGAAGCATCGCAATTACTTCCTGGCGTGCACACTGGAGGCCACGTTCCTACTCGCCTTCTTTGGCGTACGCGGTTCCGAATTTTACCTCCTCATCCTCAAAGTTCCATCCGACTCTTCACCCGTGCATGAGTGTCATCCACCCAGCCTCCGAAGACGCTTTATTTTCATCCTCAAACGAAGAAAACCAATCAATCGGGCGGCACCACGACTACATACTTCTTCAAAATAAACTCTCCGAATCACTAACCCTTTACCTCACCCTCAGAAAATCTCAGCACACCTTACCTTCAGATCCTCTGTTCATCACCGAATCTGGCCACGCCCCAATCAGGACATGGCTCCTCTCAAACTTTCGCCAAGCGCCCTCGTCTTCCGGGATTCCTCCAAATCACTTCCCTGGCCATCCCTTCCTCACCGGCGTTGCGACTTCTGCCTCCCGCAAAGGAATCCCTCACCACCAGCTCCTGGGTCGATGGTCATCACAAGCCTACCTGGCATACATTCACAACATTCTCCAAAACCTCTGTTATGCCCAGTCTTTGCTCCTGCAGGGGATGCTGTCTTTGGGGGTTCTGCCCGGCCCTTCAAGGCCTTCCCCAAACGGCAGCACTAATCACACTTCCTCATCCCTCATTGCTCATCGTTACCAAGGGAGTGGTCCCTGCTAGTGAACTTCGGAAAACAGAGGTAAAGCACTGACAATGCAAAATATGTTTGCAAGAGAGCAATGAAAGGACCGGCTGATGAAACCTATGGCTGATGTAGGTAGACAGCATTTACATAAGGTCCATTTCAATTAGTGTCTCTAACATCTGAGTTTGTATGATCCAAAGAAAATCTTGTTGGTTTCTTTTCCTATGAATTAAACATAGACGCAGCGTTTGATCCACCATGTTTTGCCTGAAACTGTCACTGTGGACCAAAAATTTAAGAGCAAAAACAAATCCTTTGGTTTGCACTTGTCTTGTAGACTCTCAGGCAAAAAGGGAAAAAAAAACACAACAAAGAAAAAATAACAAGCAGGCTCGTGTATATTTGAAGATGGAGACACGAGGAATCACAGCAACAGCAGAACACTCTTTAACAGCGTTTAGGCCCATTGACCTTATTAGCTCTGACATTGCACCACGCCTGGTTTGCAGCTTGTAAGACTATTGGTGTCCGACCCACAACAAGAAAACATATGATTTTATTCTTATAGGCGTTTAACATTGTTGGTCTTTAATTGTAATATTTGAGAGCAGCAATGACATATTTATTTCACAGTGTTTTATCAAAGAACCTCCAAACATACCAGAGCACAACTGACAGATGACATTATTTTTGGCATAAAAACCAAAGTGTATCAACAACATGCATGTTTGTTCGTGTAATTGTAAAGCAGTAGTGTTTATATATTAAACACACACACACACACAGAGTGGGTGGAGAAGAGCTGTGTTTCATAGAGTCAGAGTGCTCGAAAGAAAAAAACGTGATATTAGATGAAATCCCCGATTTCAGGGTCTGGTCATCGTTGTCTTTAGATCAGATTAAGCTGGACTCATCATTAATACAGTAATCATTACTAACGTCAGCCTCGTTAATAATAAGTGAAGGCGGATTCGCAGAATCCAAATGCATATTCCTAATGTAAAAATATTCAGACCTGCACACCCTCCAGTGGGCGAAATCACTCGAAATGAGCCAGCGTTGTGTTCGCTTCTCGGGATCATTTATATTCAAAACAGGTTCATAGCTTATCAACAAGGCTCCCTACTGACTTCAAAATCCTATTCAGCATAAAAGAAAATCCTATACAGCGGACTGCGTGGTAGGCAAAGCTCGCCGCTGTCTCTGTTTTCGCCGTGTGTCCATCCCTGGCATTAATTCAAATTTCTTCTTTGATCACATCCAGTTAAAGATTCCAGTTTGGTCTGTCTTCTTCTGGATCCAGCCCACATCACTAATTTACTTTTAAGTAATTAAAGTCAGCTTCTATACTGGAGGAATAATATGGTAGGTCAAGTAGTTAACATTCAGGTTAACTGCAGGGCCCTCTGAGGGGCTTATTTCAATTACAATCACTAAGCAAAGTTGAAAGGGCACTTTGTTACTCTGCCAACTTTTGAATGAATTTTGGTAGTAGTAGTTTTTGCGTAATCAGCACTGATAACACACCCTCGCCAAGGTGAGAGCCTGAGGATTTAAAATAAGCAACCCATCGGAAACCTCCACCCTCAGCTTTTCTTCCCTTCTTTTCAAAGGGAAGCTATCTTTAAAAAGACTGCTCCAAAACTATCAAGCAACCACTGGAAAAACACTCAACACTCAAATTGTGTCTCAGCTGCTGGCTGAAAGCTTTGCTTCTGCATATTGTAAGAGCCCAAAGATGCAAGAAGCTGCCATCACCCAAAAGAGGAGATGTAAAAATGCAGAGATGTTGCTGTTCTTGGCCCAGAGAGATGAATGATCTCATTCTGGAGCGATTTCTCAGCTGAAAAAGGCAAAGCTTTGAAAATACTTTTGACCTGTTCCTCAATCCTGGCTCATATATTCCCACTGCTACATTCCAGATTTTAGAGATGATAACAAATCAAGTAAAAGCACTCGGGGAGTCTAGTTTTTTATGTCCTTGATGACGGTGTAACCTGCAAAATAAATAATTGCCACATAAAGTTTGCAAGAGTTATCTGAGAGAAGTTACTGAGGTGTAGCCTGTTTCATCAGAGCTTTGGTCAAAGGTCGCCAGCGGTGTTTTTCCACCCGTCTACCATGAGTTCATCCCTGAAGTTTCCTTTCTAAAAGGTAGCCAACGAAACAGTATCTGGATGATCTCTCGTTACACTCTCAAGCTCTTACGTGGGTATTCTTCCCTCGTATATCTTGTTACAGGAAACACAATACACAGTAACCTGGGATCAAAACAGAGCTCTTAATACACTGATAGCATCTCTGGGAGGAAGAAGAAGAACCTAATCTAGGCAGGTTATTACCTGGCTAATTAATTATGTTAATTAAATAGATACTGATTCTTTGAGAGATGGAGTTAGTTGGTTTCACAACTCATGTTGTGCCTTTTACTTAACGTTCAACACATTAGTTCTTTCTGTGTTCATCAGTATCATGAAGTTGCTACTTGAGGAGTATGAAGCAGCAAGTAAGCTTCTCAATGCACGCACACACACACATAAAAAAATAGTAGAAAACATGAGCTTCTTGCTAGTTTCTTGCTTCATTTCTGAGGTCAGCGCGACTCTTGAATGGATTTTCAAACTCTGGCAGTGGTGCACGGATTCACACATCCCTGAAAATAAATCCACACATGGCTGCAGGGATCGGATGCTCGTGCAAAAGTTACTTTTCTTGTTTCTTGTTTCAGCCTGTAACACCATTACATATTACATATTCTGAGGACATCGTACCCGACAGCGTGGGCATAATTTTCATGCACCAATCTGCATATCTCTGACGTCATTATGCAGCTACTGTTTACATTCATGATTTAATAAAGTGGAAGAAAAAAAGATGTCAAATGAATTCATATCAAGTTAAACGATACAGAATAGACTCAATAAACATAAAACTGTGCAAAAGTCTTGAGCCACCCCTAGTTTCTCTCTGTCAGGGAGTCAGACTTCAGTGGTCGTGAGCAAAAGTTCTCACAGTTTTCTGAAGGTCTTCCATTGTTTTCATTTAGACACCTAAAGGCAACTAACTCAGGGAACAAACAGGAAATACAGTGTTCATTTTAAAATATTGTATATAAATCATTTTGTTTGACATTGTGACTCAAACACCATGAACAGAGAGTCTAGTTAAACAACCTAAAGAAGGAGAAAAGTAGATTTAAGTAGGTTTCTTTGACAAACAGCTGCTGTCATGGTTCTGGGTCCTTTTGATGCAGCATTTTGAGTCTCTTTGGTGACATTTTTATTATGTTTATTCACTCGCTGGGCCCACGCTCTCATTTTAGGTTTGGTTAGGTTTTTAGTGGTAAAGGTGAATGGCTTGGACATGCATTGAGCTGCCTCGAAGGGGCCTGGTGGCGGCTCCCGGGCCTGGCAGATCCTCGTGTACGAAATAGAAGTGAAGAAGTTAAAGGACTGAAAAGGGGAGGGAGAGTGGGGCACGTGAACGCGAACGAACGGCTTGTAGAACTGCAGGAACATGTATAGATGAGAACTGGAAGGAGTGCGTTTGGAGGCCTGGTCCCGCTCCTGAAACTGCGATAAACATACAATTCTTGGTTACAATCCTGTTACATTTAGTTTCCAATTAAATCATCTCCAATTATTTAAGGCTCGTGTAGTTAGTCCTGAGTTTCTTCCATGTTAGTTTCTTATACATTTAGGTTCCCGTTGTGTCTTTGTCCTCTGCGTCCCCTCTGTGAGTCTGAGTTTGTGTGGGTCTTTGTGTCTTGTTTCCCTTCCATGTGTTCATTCCCATGTTTCCCCAGCCCGTCATGTCTCCCTCCTGCTCTCCCTTTCCCTTCTTTTTCTTGTTCTGTTGCATGTTCCTGTGCCATGTTGGGAGTTTGTGTCTTTATGTTCCTGTTTTATTTTGACAGTCTTGTGGTTCATGTTCAGTGTGTTTAGTTTCGCTTCCTCTGTCTCTTATGTTCATTTGTCTCAGCTGTGTTTCCTGTTCCCTCCTCATCGTATTGTGTATTTAAGCCTGTTTCCCTCAGCCCAGTGTCGCGTTCTCCCTCATTCCTGCTGTGCATTAAGATTTTTTTTTAATGCTTATTTTCTGATTATATTGTTTTATGTATTTTAATATGAGAGGCCTTTAGAAACTGAGCTCAGAGGAGACAAGACTAGGGTGACAGGTTGCCCTGGCAACAGACCTCAGAAAGGGGAAGTTATTGCAAGCTGTACAGGAAGCTAGACAGAAAAAGAGGAAGCTACTGACATATAAGGAGCTGTTTGTATCGAAACTGAGGCTACGTCCACACGTACACGGGTATTTTTGAAAATGGAGATTTTCCGTTTTCATTTTAAAAAATAATCCCGTCCACAGGTAAAGGCAGAAATGAAGGAAAACGCTGCTAGGAACATGCCAAAGCAGCAGTTGGCGCTATATTCCTAAATATAGGAATATATTAGGTTAAATATTCCTAAAACTGAGTTTTAGAAAATATCCACCCTGGCCGGAGTTTTTAAAAATCTCTGTTTTCAGTGACCAAAAACGCCGTTTACGTGTGGACGAAAGGTGCAAACGCATAGAAAAATCTGCGTTTTCAAAAATACCCGGGTACGTGTGGACCTAGCCTGAAACTGTGTGTGACGTCTGAAGTACAAAAATAACACCTATATGAGACTCGTGTTGAGCTTCTAATGTTAGAGTTTCTGCAACTGGCTTTGGGCTGTGCAGGGCTCTCTCTTCCTGAAGATGATTGAATAAAAGAATTATAAATGTTTTGACTCTGAGTCGGGTTTCTCTGTTCTATCATGGGGATCAAAGAATCGGGGTTAATAGTATCTCCCCATGTGTTTGTTGTATGTTTAGGTTCCAGAATTCCAGTTTATTTAGTGTCATTTTGAAACACCTGCACACCAGTAATAAAGCTGTATTTTTGAGTTTCAGTCGTGCCTGTGAGTCGGGCATACTGCACAGCCAGGATATGACATATGTGCAAACACCTGCTAAATCACATTTCTCTCTGGTTACCTATTAGCTTACTGGAGGTGTTGCTGCTGCTCTGTGAACAGGGTCAGACTGAACACAACCCTAAAAGAAGCACGTCTAACTGACATAAAAAAAAGGCCAAAAGTTTTCCTGGAGAAGGTCATCTGATGATTTATGCCACTGCCGCTAGAGACGGCTCCAGATACAGGGGATTATTTTGCCCTTTTAAAGTGGAAAAAACTTGAAGTGAGCTCTTAATTTTGGTTCAGCAACACAGCACCACCACCATAAAATAGCAGGCTGCTCAGGATACCCAGGGAGCGTATGGAGAGGGCTGCTTACTGATATTACGACAGTAACTGATAACAGCGATTTAACAGGCTGATAACCTTTGAAACAGGGGTTGGCTTTGAGGGAGGGAGGTAGTAGGTTCCAGCTTTTACAATATTTACTTCTTTTGCAAACTAGGAGGTACTTACAAGTTGAAAAATCTGGCAAAAAATAGATGCTTTCCTACTCAGTTCTTCTCCTTTGTAACAACAAAATCTTCAGTATATTCAAGAACTGTTCAATAAAGTGAAGATCAGATTTTCTGTTTGCTTGGTTACAATCTTGTTACATTTAGTTTGGGCTTTGCATGTAAGAATACCCACATGACTCCTGTAACTTTGTTATCAGAAACACAGTTAGGTGAAGAGCATTTTAATACTAATGAGGTTCACTGGAGGTTCAGCAACATGATTGGGTTGAATGTGGCACTGCATTACAAACAAGCACGATTCTCTTGTGGAAATCAGTTCACGGGCTCAGGGACACATTCAGGAGTCATGGTCTGTGAACACAGTTCACCATGCCATCCACAAATGCAGGTTAAAGCCTGTCATGCAAAGAAGAAGAAGCCATTTGTGAAAATGATCCAGATGCCGCTGTCTCTTCTGGGCCAAAGCTCATTTAAATTGGACTGAGGCAAAGTGGAAACTGTTCTGCAGTCAAATCACAATCTGAAATTAGTTTTGGAAAGCATGGATCCACGTCCTCTGGATTAAAGAGGAGGGAGATCATCTGTTTAGTTATCAGGTCTCAGAAGCCTGTATGTCTGATGGTATGGAGGCGCCTACAGAACTGGCAGTTTGTACATCTGGAAATACTGGAAGGAGGTTTTAGAGCAACACATACATCAGGTCTTGGTTCAGCAACACCATGCTAATCGTCACACTGCACTGAAGAGGCTTGACTCTGATCCTGACCTTTCACCTGCAGAAAACATTTCAGGCATAATGAGACAAAAACACAACAAACTGTTAAGCAGCTAGAATGTTGTATCAGACAAGAAAGTTCAAAATGACCTGTTTTTCTTAAAATGTCACATTTTCCTTGTTTAAATAAGTGATGTGTTTTCTATGTTGTATTATAAATAAAATACAGATTTGCAATTCAATTTTATTTATACAGTGCCAAACAGAGAGGGGCAGTAACTGTAATCTGATTACTTTTTTCAAGTAATGAGTAAAGTAAGGGATTACTATTGCAAAAATGGTAATTAGATTACCGTTACTTTCCCGTAGGAACGCTGCGTTACTGCGTTACTAAAACCGTGATTTTTTTGCGAGAATGTCTCATGACAGTGACGTAAGCGAGTGCGACGTTCGTGACAACAGCTGTGTGCAGATCAACAATGGATCATATATCGAGTGCAGAGAGAGTATGAGCGTGCAGCGTTTAAAGCGTGGAAGTACTGACCTTACTTTGAGTTTGATTCCATAAAAAGTGACAAAAACATTAGTGTCCGTTGTGCGTGGGAAGAAAACTTCTTTTTACAGCGAAAAAACCCCTAAACTTCCAAACAAGCACCGAGTAGCTACGACGTAATGGGAAACTCACAGAGAAACTCGCGGATTCTTCCACTGACCGCTGCACACCTGCACCAGGGTAACCCTCCGCCTACCCCACTCCTGCTTTACAGGTGAAAATAGAGCAACAGGACCGCTAGTCTTTGACTTTATTTATTTTCTGCTGTGTTTTACTGGCATCTATTTGAAAGACTGAGTGTAAACACAAAAAAATATTTTATTTTATGTGCTGGAATGTGCAGAAAATAGGTTTAAATATTAAACAAATTTCTTCCAGTCAGAGAATGTTGCAGATAATTAAATTTTTGCTTGATGCATAAAGTTAAAAGATTAAAACTAATAAAACAAGTTTTAAAAAGAGACTTTTCCATTTGATTACATTTTGTATGATGATTATGCAGAAAAAGTAGAATTGGGCTGAAAGATCTATCGCTTTATCACCTATTCAGGTTGTAAATCGTGTTTTTATAAAGTAACTAAGTAATTAATTACTTTTGAAAATAAGTAATCAGTAAAGTAACGGGATTACATTTTTGGGGAAGTAATCAGTAATTAGTTACTGATTACTTTTTTCAAGTAACTTGACCAACACTGGTGCCAAATAATAACAACAGTCACCTCAAGCTGCTTTATATTGTAAGGTAGACGCTACAATAATGCATACAGAGAAAAACCCAACAATCATATGACCCCCTATGAGCAGCACTTTGGCGACAGTGGGAAGGAAAAACTCCCTTTTAACAGGAAGAAACCTCTGACAGAACCAGGCTGAGGGAGGGGCGGGGCCATCTGCTGTGATTGGTTGGGGTGAAAGAAGGAAGACAAATCATTGCACTCTGATAAATTCTGATTATAATAGGGTTTTTATTTTATTGTACTTGATTTATTGTGTGTATTTGTGCTTTAATGGTTCAGACAAAATTGTGGAGAAGCATGGATCAGGCCTGTCGTGAGAGCTTGCAGACTCAATGTTATTACAGACTCAGAATAGTAACTAACACCTTAATTTATTATGCAGCTTTTAAAGTTAATAGTACGGTGAAAAGTACATGTTCAACCATAACTTTTCAGCTTTTGATTATCATTAAAATCACATCACCAACCATGCATTTCTTAACTGCTTATCCAACTGTGGTGGTGGAGGGGTTAGATCCTATCACATCAGCACAGGTTGCGAGTCCATGACACTGCAAGCTTATCTCTAATCTAATAAGCAGCCATATGGTGTGAAATGTTACATAAACATTCTTCTGTCATGTTCGGCCATGTTTGCCTTTGGCTGCAGTGCGTGCCGCTGTCTTTCCAGTCATGTGTTTGCACTTTTCTCTGTTTATTCTGGGCAGCATGGTGTGTGAGCATTAGCTGCCCTCATTGTTAATCAGACTGTCCCCTCTAACCATGTCAGCAAAACACAGCTTGAGAAGTCATATTTTAAACTAACTGCGCCTGAGTTTAGAAAGGTGAGGAAATACAGACAAGTGAAATCAGCCTCCGTGACGGAGAGGAGAAAACGAGAAGACAGAGTGCTGAGAAGGTGCTGGTAGAAGGTGAGGACTCAGACGAGTTTGGGTTATTGAACACCTCCATCACAGCACAGCGTCCGACTGTAAAGCATACGCTCATGTCACAGGCCCCAGCTTCTTACTGTAGGTCTCACTCATTTGGAAGGAAATGCATTAAGTGTAGCTGGCCTGCAGTCTGGCTCACTGTGACAGCGTGTGTGTTATTATTACTGACAGCCTTATCAGTTTGGTACTCTGCTGCTGCCTTCTCTGTCCCGTTTGCTCTAATGGGATGCAGAAAATTCAGTATTTTGCTGTGACTGAAAAGCCTGTTTCTGACACTTCTTGAGCATTTTGATTTGATAGTGTTAAACGCCTACATCTTCTGTGGACACAAACATAAAGCAAGTGAGTCACCAGACACACCATCAGCATCATCATGAAAGTGATGAGTCTCAGTTAGCGCTCCTGTCATTATCCTACGATTCGACTTTAGCTTTTGAGGTGTTTTTGAACCTTTTGTGCAAATATACTCTGTGAAGATCTTCAATGCTGTCCCACTCCTGTTTGAATCAGCGACCTTTTTTGTCTTTATACAAAGTAAAATGAAATTCAGTCGGGCTTTCTCTAAGGATAAAAGTAACAATAAATAGAATGAATGAATAAAAATAGGCGAGTTATTAAAGATAAAAATAGACTTGAGAAGAAAAACAGCAACATTGTAGAGTGTTTATTTGAACAGTGTAATGTGTCAATAACAAGGTCAAATGTCTACAGCGCCACATTGTGTGTTTGTTTCTATCTGTGTCATATATACAGTCAATTGTGTAGCGTGATGAAAACTGGGGTGGTGATAGTTTGAAGTTTGTGTTATTTTTTGGATTCAGTCTTAGCTTCGCACCAGCACACGGCTGCAGAGATCAGCACACAGTGCCGCTCCTCATTTCTTCATCTTTTGTTGGGAAAGCAAGACATTGGTGCAATGATTAGTTGGAAATGTAAAACGGTACATCGGAAAACAGTTTGTGAGGCAAAAGCACAGTTTGTACGCTTCTAACAAGCTTGAAAGTCAATGTCTGGCATGACCATCTTCCCCTTAACTTAAGTAAGAGTACTTGTCATGTATTTGCTCCTCACATACAAGGTCTTAAATAATCAGGCCCCATCTTATCTTAATGACCTTGTAGTACCATATCACCCTATCAGAGCACTTTGCTCTCGCTCTGCAGGCCTACTTGTTGTTCCTAGAGTATTTAAAAGTAGAATGGGAGGCAGAGCCTTCAGTTTTCAGGCCCCTCTTCTGTGGAACCAGCTTCCAGTTTGGATTCAGGAGACAGACACTATCTCTACTTTTAAGATTAGGCTTCAAACTTTCCTTTTTGCTAAAGCATATAGTTAGGGCTGGACCAGGTGACCCTGAATCCTCCCTTAGTTATGCTGCAATAGATGTAGGCTGCCGGGGGATTCCCATGATGCATTGAGTTTTTCCTTTCCAGTCACCTTTCTCACTCACTATGTATTAACAGACCTCTCTGTATTGAATCATATCTGTTATTAATCTCTGTCTCTCTTCCACAGCATGTCTTTATCCTGTCTTCCTTCTTTCACCCCAACCGGTCGCAGCAGATGGCCCCGCCCCTCCCTGAGCCTGGTTCTGCTGGAGGTTTCTTCCTGTTAAAAGGGAGTTTTTCCTTCCCACTGTCGCCAAAGTGCTGCTCATAGGGGGTCATATGATTGTTGGGTTTTTCTCTGTATCTATGAAGCGCCTTGAGGCGACTTTTGTTGTGATTTGGCGCTATATAAATAAAATTGAATTGAATTGAATTTAAGAGTCTTCTAAAACAGTTCTCCAGTCTTCTTAAAGGACATTCGGTGTTTTTTGATGTTGGGACCATTCAGGTGTACATTTACTGCAGTGTGTCTGGGATCACTGTCATGCTGAGAAATTAAGCCATTGTTAATCAGACACTTTCCAGATGGCATTACATGATAGATTAACATCTGGCTGGTACTTTCCTGTCTTCACTAATTCCACCAATTCTGACAAGATCTCTAACACCCCAACCGTGACAGAGCCTCCATATCCAAGCTGCAGACGCTCACGGTCGTACCTCCGTCCCACCCAGATCTGTACTGATGACAATTTGGATTTGGATTATTGCTCCATATGACCTGTCGACACTGACTTTCACTCTAGTTCTGTATATTATAATGCAGCTTTTATTCAAAACACATTATAATTATACAACAACAACAACAACAGCCATTTTCACTGTTTTCCTTCCATCCTAAAAAAAAAAGATGATATCTAAATAAAAACGAATGCATGAGGATAAAAAACGATGCACTGTATAGAAAAATAAGAAAGCAACTGTCACTGGTAAAAACATAACAGGTTTCGTCTGCTACGACAATGATATTTGGTACATATGATAATTTAGATGCCTTAATTATAACTACAGCTAACTTAAAATTAACAGCGCTTAACAGAAGCCAAATACGAAAAATGAGGGGCCTACCAAAAACGTTCACACAGTAAAACACTAAAATGACAACAGGGTCACGTTGAGGCGACTGTTGTTGTGATTTGTAGCTGTATAAATAAAACTGAATTGAATTGGAATATAAAGGTTAACAAGCAGTCTGTGTGTTTTGTCGCCATTATTATCCCACTTTGCTTTGTGGTATAACGTACCCTGAGTTGTGAAAATATAGTTCCTCTGTTTTTATCCTTTGATAAGATCAACAGGAAATGTCATCTTAATAGCTTCTCTCTTTGATGAGATCCACTCTCCCAGTACGAGAGAGTGCTTCCCATAATGTTATCGACTGTTCAGGTTCCACATTATACCTGGGACAGCGCTGCTTATTAACCTGCTGATTATTACGCACCAGTATCAGCAAAACCCAGTAAGAAACAAGTTTTTAAAGTAATAAACTAAACTGAAATTTACATAAAGATTTAAAGCTGAGCTTTGTGCAAAGGTGCTGGGCTGAGCCCATCAAAAATGCAAAACACATACATGATGGAAGTCTGGCTCCTTTAAGCACTGACAGTCTGACTGTGGGGAAAATGTTTACGATACACAATGTGCGAATGTTGAAGGAATCAAGGACCTCGCTCTTGGTCGCATCCAGAGAAGTAACGCGTTACTGTAATCTGATTACTTTTTTCAAGTAACGAGTAAAGTAAGGGATTACTATTGCAAAAACGGTAATTAGATTACCGTTACTTTCCCGTAGGAACGCTGCGTTACTGCGTTACTAAAACCGTGATTTTTTGCGAGAATGTCTCATGACAGTGACGTAAGCGAGTGCGACGTTCGTGACAACAGCTGTGTGCAGATCAACAATGGATCATATATCGAGTGCAGAGAGAGTATGAGCGTGCAGCGTTTAAAGCGTGGAAGTACTGACCTTACTTTGAGTTTGATTCCATAAAAAGTGACAAAAACATTAGTGTCTGTTGTGCGTGGGAAGAAAACTTCTTTTTACAGCGAAAAAACCCCTAAACTTCCAAACAAGCAGCGAGTAGCTACGACGTAATGGGAAACTCACAGAGAAACTCGCGGATTCTTCCACTGACCGCTGCACACCTGCACCAGGGTAACCCTCCGCCTACCCCACTCCTGCTTTACAGGTGAAAATAGAGCAACAGGACCGCTAGTCTTTGACTTTATTTATTTTCTGCTGTGTTTTACTTGCATCTATTTGAAAGACTGAGTGTAAACACACAAAATATTTTATTTTATGTGCTGGAATGTGCAGAAAATAGCTTTAAATATTAAACAAATTTCTTCCAGTCAGAGAATGTTGCAGATAATTAAATTTTTGCTTGATGCATAAAGTTAAAAGATTAAAACTAATAAAACAAGTTTTAAAAAGAGACTTTTCCATTTGATTACATTTTGTATGATGATTATGTAGAAAAAGTAGAATTGGGCTGAAAGATCTATCACTTTATCACCTATTCAGGTTGTAAATCGTGTTTTTAAAAAGTAACTAAGTAATTAATTACTTTTGAAAATAAGTAATCAGTAAAATAACGGGATTACTTTTTTGGGGAAGTAATCAGTAATTAGTTACTGATTACTTTTTTCAAGTAACTTGACCAACACTGGTCGCATCCCATTACTTCTACACTTTCCTGAGCCGTGAGGACATCACGATTGATCTCTGTAAGGTTGGTGGTTTAACAGCAGACGTTCACATGAAAGTGGTGAAAAAGGCTGACAGAGGTAAAGGTGATCCAGAGGTGCACAAGATGACGACGTTAAGGGGGACAACTACCTTTGAATCAGGTCTCACAATATTTCCGAGCACACCTTGTGTTTGTGGATTTGAGATTTGTGGGACGTTTCAGTCACAGTCACTAAATTCCTGATGAAACCAGATAGTTTTGTGAGTTTCTGAGGCCTTGAGACTTCAGAGTGTGTTTGCGTGTGTTCACCAGTAAAAGGACATGCACACGCGTCCTCATCAATACATTCATGACTCTAGCTCTGAGCCGAAACTGAAACACTAGTTAATCTAAGAAGAGCAGAGTGGAACAGGCAGAGGCAGATACGTCAGCCGCAAACAGAATAACAACACAAGTCAAAGGCGGTAAAAAATAAAGACGTCTTCCTCTCAGTCGTCTCTCACCAAACAGTACGATCATCTGCAGCTTCAACACCAATTGGGACACCAATCAATATAATTCAAAAACTCATTCAGCTCAGTTCTGCTTGAGTGAAATGTTTGTCTTGAGGCCCAGCCATCAATAATGTATCATACCTTACATATAGTCCTGTTTTAAAATTGATTGCGATTAATGGTCCAAACAGAAAGCCTTGACAGGAAACTGGAGAGTGGAAACGATTGATCCGAGTATTGCCTATAGCTGCTGTATTAGGCTTTCTTTGAGTGCCTTTGTGAAGTGTTCGTTCTTTGTCCTAAGTTCACTCCAGCATCATAGATCAATGTCCTGACCAAGAGTTCAGATGTGTAGACTAGAGATGGCACGATACCACTTTTTTATGTTCGATACCGATATCATAAATTTGGATATTGGCCGATACCGATATGAATCCGATATAGTGTGTTTTTTAATCAATAAAACGTTTTTTTAATATCTTGCTGCATTTTGCATAAGTTTATACTCAAGTTTAAATAAACAACAACACTAAAGCTATTCTGTTATACCTGTATGTAAAAAATACACTGCGCCCAAAATATTTCATAGTTCAGCAAAACTGATCAATCTAATAAACTTAAACCTGCTCCATCCTCCCTATTCTGGTATTTTAAAGAGTAAGCAACCTAACTAATAGGGTTGCAAACTCCCAGCAAAAAAAAAATAGGGAACCACCCCCCACCCTCCACCTCATGATGCTTAATCGATGTAATCAAATTTAATTTGATGCAGTGTGAAAAAAAATGCACAGAATTAAATTATTTTTCAAGAATAATTAAATAGATTCAACATCTTTCTTCAACAGAATTGCAGACTGCACAGATGGTATCTTCCCAAAGGAAAAAGTACTATAGCTTACTAGGGTATATTAGACTTAACAGTTACTATATACAGTAATGGACTTCTATACATTTTACATCAGATTAAAACTTTGGGTGTAAGATTCAGATAATTATTTATTAAAAGCTCGACATTTTAAATGAGAATAAGAAAGAAAAGTATGTCTTTGTGCCCCCTTTTCCCTGTTCATGCCCTATCGGCCCCCCTGGCTAAACTTTGCTAGATCCGCCCCTGCACAGTTACCAGCGTCAACTGTAGGAAAAGATCCTGGTGTAGAAAGTAATAATAAATAAATTCTAACAACAGCTTATCAAGGTTAAACGTGCTGCTGTTGTTCAGCCGCTGGTTTCCTCTTTCTGGTGAGAAGTGGGCCAAAAACAAACAAGAGAGACGATCAGCTGATCATTGATCAGTTTCACGATTGAAGCAGCAGCAGGAGAGAGAGAGAGGCAGTCGCTCCATATATCGGTTGTTAAGCTTAATGCTGGAATGCTTTACAAACATTCAGAGATGAACTTACACACTTGCTTTACTTCTCTCTGGGAAAACTTCCTCGGAGATGAAATGCTGGATTGGTAGCAACGCTACAAATACTCACAGCCGCTCTATCACGTGATGCATACTGCTGTGACGTGCTACGGTTATGAGCCGAGTTAGTCGTGTCGCAAGTTTTGTGAGGTGCTTTTTTGATATTTAATGGATCGGATTACATTTTTTTTTTCTCGCCGATATCCGATCCAGTAATTTGGGTCAGTATCGGACCGATACCGATACATAATATTGGATGGGTCCATCTCTAGTGTAGACCTATCTTACTATTTGCATAACCTGATGCACAACACCTGGCACCATTTGACACCCTGGGAGTAAGAATGGGATTGTCCTCTTTTTGTATGCATGACAGCAGCTTTTGAGCGTGGGAACAATGCGTGTAATTTTGCCTGTTTGAAGTTTGCTCTTTCAAACTCTGCCACTGGAACTCATCAAGGAAACAATGTCCAACGCCTGCAGAGTTTATGAGGAGAAAGGCTGTGCATGCATGTGTGAGAAGAAGAGCTCGAGTGATAAAACAGTCCACTCAAATGTACACGAGGTCGCTCACGCTCCTTTAATCAGTCTTTCCAGGCTTCCTTTTACTCGCTGCTTTTGTTCTCATTTACTCAAATTACACTGTGCACACATCAAGCAAGGGCATATTTAATTATAATTAACCTATGATTATTGTTCACTGTTGAATGGTACAAAAATGCTGCACAGTGCATCAACATATGGATGGGCAGAGCTATTCTGGGGAGGCAGCTGTTCAGACTCCAAACAAGGCAACTCGACGGTTCAACAGAGAACCTACTGTTCACAGCGAGTGTCAGAAAGCAAGAAAAGAAGAAAAGGAAAAAGAGAATTTTAACAACTTTTAATGATGTCCTGGTATTTTTTCAACAAATGTCTATAATTTCTATTCCTTTTATCCTTATTTACAAACAAACGAGGTCTTGTTCCTTTTCCAAAGTAAACAATATCTTCAATTTTATAGGATGCAGTAATTGGCTCATTTGCAACCTTCTGGTTTACATCTGCAGTTTCTGATTGTTCGCGTAGACAATCAAAAGATGCAAATGCAGAATAATGCATCATGTTGCTCTAGTTTAATCAGTGGACTTTTTATTTTTCTCTGTGGATATTATATGAAGAAATAAACAAGCTGGCTGAAAGTCATGTTCGAATGCCAGCGGAGTTCCTTTCAGCGTGTGATTCACAACTTTTCACTTTAAAGAGGGAATTATATACATATTTATGTCTATACTATATATAATCCTGCCCTCCTCCCACTCAGAAGCTTCTGCCCCAACATTTGTCACTCATCATGATAAGCTGTCTACATTCAATAAATGTCTAAAATGAGGCAAAAATAACAAACTAAACCAAAAATACAGCAAAAGAACAAAAGTAAATAAAACTGATCTCCTACATATTTATCAGCATATACAGTGCTGTGTTCCTGATTTCCTATTTTTCGCATATTTGTCTTACATGTTTCAGATCATCCACTTCAATGTTAGATATTGATAACTCAGGTAAAGAAAATATAGTTTTTAAATGTTTTATTTCATTATGAAGGCAAAAAGATGATCCAAACATTCCCGACAGTAATCAAAATAATAACAGGTGGAGCAGGTCACCTGCTCACTGACAGGTTGGTGGTTTGATTCCTGGCTGCTCCAGTCTGCATGGTAACATATCCTTGGACAAAGATACTGAACCTTACATTGCTCCCTGATGTTTTTATTGGACGGCGAATGTCAGATAGAAAACATCAACCTGTGAATGAGGCGTGTTGAATAAAGCACTTTGAGTGACTGAGGACAAAAATGCTTTATATGAATCAGTCTGTTTAAAACTGATAACTTGGTCAAGCCAAACTTGGCAATAAGAACTCAAATCAGTGTTTTGTGATAACAGGCAACAAGTTTTTCACTTTCCTGTGGCTCAACCAGCTCAGATTGAAAGACTACTCAGCAGAGCAGTAGTTACTCAGTTTTCCCAGCTTTTGTAAAAACCCAGTATAATTTACCAGTAAAGATAAGTGTGCCTCAGACAGTCAGAAATAGTGGTTTCAGTTTTCTGCCAATGCAGGAGAGATGATTGGAGTTTTCAGTGTTTTTTTCAGTATAAAGAGAAGTATTAATTATTTCCACAATACCAATAGAGTCAAACATACTAATGAAAATTGAAGGAGAAAGTACATGAAGGTGGCTTGAATCAGCTTCATATGCCCAAGCGGAGCACTGATGGTAACAGGAGCAAAAGAGGTTCAGGTATCAGAAGCAAAGTGTCAGCGTGATGAGAGGATGATGGAGAAATATTAGACCTGATGGCAGCGACCTTATTTACAAAATAGTTCAAAAATTCATTACAATCAGATTTAGTAGAAACTGGTACACGAGGAATATCAGACAATATTCTTAATTGTATCAAACAACATTTTGGGATTGTTCTTTTTTTGAAGCTATAAGATTTGCTCGCACTGGAACGGTTCGCAGCCGAGTGTGAAGCAGCAGGAATGAGGATCAGCACCTCCAAATCTGAGGCCATGGTTCTCAGCCGGAAAAGGGTGGAGTGCCCACTCCGGGTCGGGGATGAGTTGCTGCCCCGAGTGGAGGAGTTCAAGTATCTCGGGGTCTTGTTCGCAAGTGATGGGAGAAGGGAGCCGGAGATCGACAGACGGATTGGGGCTGCAGCTGCAGTAATGCAGACGCTGCACCGGTCCGTCGTGGTGAAGAGGGAGCTGAGTGTAAAAGCGAAGCTCTCAATTTACCGGTCGATCTACGTCCCTACCCTCACCTATGGCCACGAGCTGTGGGTAGTGACCGGAAGAACGAGATCGCGGATACAAGCGGCGGAAATGAGCTTCCTCCGAAGGGTGGCTGGCCTCTCCCTTAGAGATAGGGTGAGAAGTTCGGCCATCCGGGAGGGGCTCAGAGTAGAGCCGCTGCTGCTCCACATCGAAAGGAGCCAGCTGAGGTGGTTCGGGCATCTGACAAGGATGCCTCCTGGGCGCCTCCTGGGTGAGGTGTTCCAGGCATGTCCCACCGAGAGGAGGCCCCGGGGCAGACCCAGGACATGCTGGAGAGATTATATCTCTCGGCTGGCCTGGGAACGCCTTGGTGTTCCCCCGGATAAGCTGGAGGAGGTGGCTGGGGAGGGGGAGGTCTGGGCCTCTCTGCTCAGGCTGCTGCCCCCGCGACCCGGCCTCGGATAAAGCGGATGAAGATGGATGGATGGTAGATTTGCTAAATATTCAGTTCTGGCATTTTTTATCACGTCGCTAAGTGAGAAAATTGATTCCTTGAGATGAACCTGATGAACCTCAAGCTTGGAAGCCTTCCATAAACATTCTAACTTGCAACAATATTGCCTAAAACTTTGATTATTTTCACTTATTCAAGGACAGAAATTTGAAGAATGGACAACACTTTGTTTCAGAGGTGCCACCGTATCTAAAATAGATTTGCATTGATTGTTAAAAGACAAAATAAGTGAGTCGATGACTATGAGCCATGCCAGAGTCAAACATACAGTAGCAGAGCCTTTGGATCATTCGTTTAGGAGGTGAAGATCCAGGTCAAACGACAAACCAAAAAATATACAGAGATGGTCGCCCACATGCACATACAGTACTACCAGCAGGATGATTCTTAAAAAACTGATGATTTAAAAGTCCAAACAGCCAAGTTACCAATTCTTCCTGTCCAAGTCCAGCATTAGCAGATTATTAGAGGCCACCAGTGGATAGAAGAACAGTCAAATATCACATGCTGCAAAGAACAAGGGATCCATAATAATCAGATAATGAAAGGATGTCCACTCTCTGAATAAGTGTCTCACTGTAACATGCAGCAAATGCATAATTCATGGTTTTGACCATGACTCCCAACACAACACGTTCTCACTCCCAAAGCGTCACATTTTAGGCTAGGTGACAAATCGTCAACATGTTACGTTTTCGGCTACCCACCACGTTCCTAAATGACAATCTCGGAAAACTGAGGAAATATGAGAACCGTATGGACTCAATCTACACATGTTCGCTCTTTTTCTTCAAATCACTTAGAAACACGCTATTTAACATCATTAAAGTCGTGGTTAAGCTCAGGAAAAAGGTTATGGTTAGGGCTAGGGATAAGGTTAGGTTTAGGGCTGGAATACAGGGCTGGAACGTCTATCACCGCGGGAGCGTCATTGCACTGGATTTCGCCCATAACCCGCCACGTACCATAAGAACGCCGAAGGTCTCCTTTCACGTTCCTCAGAAACGCCGCGGGACGTGACAAAACGTCGGCATGTTACGCCTCGGGAGTGAGAACGGGCTGCAACATGCAGCTCAGCACACTGACCGTATGGAGCTGTCATCGACTTGCATGGATGTCCCATTAAATGTTTTCCATTTCAGGGATTTATTCAAACGACCGTATATCATAAGCATTTCTAATGAGAATAATGCCTGAATTGGTGTGTGTGCTAATCACCTCGTGGTTACCCCTGCTGTCAGTCCTTTGACTCAGACCGCGCCATTAATAAGTCAGGTTTCCACCGTCGTGCAGAGAGCAGCGAGGAAGATCACAAACCCATTCAGCCTTTTCCTCAGTACGATCAGACTCTCTGGCTGGAGAAGCTTAATGAAATCAGAGCCTGATGCTTTAAAGCAGAGTAGCAGTAAAAGGATAATCCCTAATGCTCCACACACACATATACATGAGAACACACTCACCTGTGGTATCTCTTATTGATTTCCATCTTTTCAATTGCCCAGCATTAGATTTCTCTTTTGGCTCAACGTTCATAAGAGACAAAGCAGAGGAAGCAGCACGACAAAATGTAAATGTGTCTCATGATCGAGCACGATGATTACCCCACTTCACCAAAACACTCTGCACATTTCATTGTGTTTGCATGACTTGTTGGAAAGTGAGAGCGAGAAGTGCAGCAAAAAAACAAAAGAGAAGTTCTCTGCTTTTAAGCCGAGTGTTTGAGAAATGCTCTCTTCTCCTCTCACTCGCCTGTCTGGGCTTGTAGAGCCAGTTAATGATTCACACTGGGAACAAGAGGTCCACAAAGGCTTGCAGTGATACAGCAGAGGAGACAGTTATAGAAAGCTAGGTGTGTGGGAGGGAGAAGTCCACTCTGTCCGTTTCACTCAGCCGCTCGTTCTTTCTCTGTTGCACGTCGCTGAGATCAGTGGAGAGCGAGAGAAAAGAAAGACTGTAAGTGTGCAATTGTGCGTGTCTGACCTCATGATGCTTCCATGCAAGCCGTCCATGTGGGCAGGTAAACCCCACAGAGGATTTGAGACTGGAAAAAGGTTGAGGAGTTGTTTACAGCAGCAGATAGGAGTGCGTGTGTGTGTGGGGGGCTTTGTAATGGTGACTAAGTGTGCTTTTGTGTGTCCGTGTATAAATAATATTGTACAAGCACATGTACGTGTACAGTATGTGATCTGTAAAGAAGCTTTTTTGCATTTTTGGTCATTTTTGTGTTTCCAAACACGGAATTTATTTTGGATTTTCTCTCATCCACACACAAAGTAAATATACAAACAGACACATCCTCCCACTATGTTTGGTTAAATGTGCACAAGCAAACTGTACTTTGAATAGATGATGCTGGTAACCAGAGATGGGCAGTAACGCGTTACTTGTAACACGTTACTGTAATCTGATTACTTTTTTCACATAGCTGCCTTTAAGAATGGCATCTCATGTTTGACAGGTGATGGGTCAACCCAGCAAAACGTGTAATAGACACGCGAGTCCACCGTGTCCTTTTCACGCTTTGCCTCTCCAAATCTGAAATGGGCACGCATGCAGAAATTGCATTACCAGCAGGGGGAGATGATATATTTAAAGTTAGTGTTTTAATTCCAGGATCCTTAATCGTTAGAATCAGAGATGGGCAGTAACTGTAATCCGATTACTTTTTTCAAGTAACGAGTAGAGTAAGGGATTACTATTGCAAAAACGGTAATTAGATTACCGTTACTTTCCCGTAGGAACGCTGCGTTACTGCGTTACTAAAACCGTGATTTTTTTTGCGAGAATGTCTCATGACAGTGACGTAAGCGAGTGCGACGTTCATGACAACAGCTGTGTGCAGATCAACAATGGATCATATATCGAGTGCAGAGAGAGTATGAGCGCGCAGCGTTTAAAGCGTGGAAGTACTGACCTTACTTTGAGTTTGATTCCATAAAAAGTGACAAAAACATTAGTGTCCGTTGTGTGTGGGAAGAAAACTTCTTTTTACAGCGAAAAAACCCCTAAACTTCCAAACAAGCACCGAGTAGCTACGACGTAATGGGAAACTCACAGAGAAACTCACAGATTCTTCCACTGACCGCTGCACACCTGCACCAGGGTAAACCTCCGCCTACCCCACTCCTGCTTTACAGGTGAAAATAGAGCAACAGGACCGCTAGTCTTTGACTTTATTTATTTTCTGCTGTGTTTCACTTGCATCTATTTGAAAGACTGAGTGTAAACACACAAAAATATTTTATTTTATGTGCTGGAATGTGCAGAAAATAGGTTTAAATGTTAAACAAATTTCTTCCAGTCAGAGAATGTTGCAGATAATTAAATTTTTGCTTGATGCATAAAGTTAAAAGGTTAAAACTAATAAAACAAGTTTTAAAAAGAGACTTTTCCATTTGATTACATTTTGTATGATGATTATGTAGAAAAAGTAGAATTGGGCTGAAAGATCTATCACTTTATCACCTATTCAGGTTGTAAATCGTGTCTTTAAAAAGTAACTAAGTAATTAATTACTTTTGAAAATAAGTAATCAGTAAAGTAACGGGATTACTTTTTGGGGGAAGTAATCAGTAATTAGTTACTGATTACTTTTTTCAAGTAACTTGACCAACACTGCTGGTAACACCAACAAACTTGTGCTGGTTGGATATTTGACCACTCTTCTTGGCAGAACTGGCTTTTAAACATAGTTAGAAATGTTGAGTGGTTTGCGATCGGTGCCTTGGGAAAGCTGTCCAAGAAACTTAACGTTAGCCAAAATCAGCTTTTACATGTGTTTGGGATTATTGTCCTGTTGTGTTGTTTTAACCATCGAGCTTTTGATTTCATGTGAAGTTCAAGAACTGGGAGGTAGAGTCCTCCATCATCACTATTCCAGCTGGCAGCAAAACAACCCCAGAGCGTGATGCTACCACCACCGTGCTCGACAGTGTTCTCAGGTTTAAAGTCTCACCTTCACTCCTCCAAACATACAGGTTGTCATTGTGACCAAATATCTCAATCTTTCTCTTTTGTGACCATAAAACATTTTGTTCCTCCATGTGGGCAGGTTCTTTTTTTCTATAAAAGAAGCGTTAAGAGTCCAAAGTGACCATGAGACCATGAAACGACCACAACTGAATGTCTCTAAGGCCCGTTTTCTCAACACTTACATGCAGGAAAATCTTCAGTTTTACAAAAAAGTTTATGAATGTTATTATAGTGGGACTTCTGTCAACACCTGATTCATAGAGCATTATATGGATGGACTCTTTGTGCCTGTTCACAGTATTGAGAGTGAAAAAAGGGATTTAAAACCTGGAATTATTATTATGTTCTTGGATATTAATGATAACCTCCGATTACACAGGAACTGTCTTAGTGTGAGGAGTTAAGTTTCATGATGACATCTTACATTTAACACTTTCAGTAGCTGGGACCACAACCTCTGAACGATGAGCGGAGGCATGAGGGAGTATGAACTGGTGCTGCGGTTTGGGGAAGGCCTGAGAGGGGACTGGCGAAGGTTCCCGGGCCGGGCAGAAGCCCACGTACTAACGAGAGGTGAATGAAGGAAGGTAGGAGGAGAGAAGAGGAGAAGAGAGGGGGGGGAAAGGGGCGGGGCATGGAAATGAGAACAGCAGGTATTGGCAAAGGAGGCATTTATAGTCTGAGGTTGAGGGCGTGAAGGAGGAGTGGTCCCGCTCCTGTAATTCAGACGATATCTCCACTTAAAATGTTGTGAAATTATGAATTTGACTGTTTTTTATCTTTTGTTTTTTCAGTAATTATCCTATTCCATCCTACTTCATTTTACCGTGTATATTACCACATGGTCATTTAGAAGTATATTTTGTCCGTGAAGCCATTTCTCTGGGTGTTTGTGTTTTTTCCACATCTTTTCTTTTGCTTTTCCTTTTTCCCGTTCCTATTTGCCTTCATTCCTCTTTTCCCAGGTTTCACCTTCAGGTGAAGGTGGTAACAATGTTTAAAACAATAACAATAATAATATTTATATTTATAACAAGGTGCAATAATAATTAATGTGCAATAATAACAGTGTGCAATACAAATACACTTATTCTTCTTCTTATATTAATTCTTATACACTTCTTATATTAAGTTAATATAATGTGTTGTGTTGTTTGTGTTGCGTTGTGATGTGTCGTATCATGTCGTGTTGTGTTATATGTAGTGCCGACGTAGGACAGTTTTCCAATTTCATTGTACTATGTATGACTGTGCAGTGACAATAAAGAGTTATCTTATCTTATCTTATCTTCAGATTGGTTGCCTCTCTTCCAGCTCTCGTATTGACGACTCAAAAAGAAACATTGTAACCTTACCTTGTCATTCTTTGCCACATTTCAGGGTTAAAAAGCAAGGTAACGGGAAAAATAAATATGGGTTTTGTGTAACAATGTATTTGATTCAGTCCGTCTCAAATAACAGTAAAGTAAGATGTTTTTGAGCGTTTCTTTCTATTTTAATATTCAAGCAGAGGGTTCAGATACTCTTGTCTCCTGATGCATTAAGTCTAATCTTCCCTCTCTTACTGATGTATTTTTCGTTTCCTCTACATTTCACATTTTTATTTGACCCACTAGAAATGTAAAAATAATAATTAGAGTCGACTTAATTTCTTTACATTTCTTATCTGATGTTAACTGATGTATCTAACATCAGTTAACATCTGGCCTTTTAGAAAGCTCTACAGGCGTTATACAGAGTATACACAGAAATAATTTTGCACACACGTGCATTAGATTTACATTAAATACAGACTGTGGCACATGTTGCTGTAAAATCAGTTTCCCGACAGCATCAAACATGACAGCCGTGCACACTTCTGTGTTTGAAAGAAAGGTGTGAAAGAGGTAATTGTTATTTTATTGTGTCAGAATAAACGTTTACTGTGATGAAGAGGCCAAAAGATTTTCATCACCTGAGCCGTGCACGCTAAATATCCTCACAGCCTTTTAACGCTTCTTCATCTTTATGTTATTTTCCTCCGTCTTTGTCTTGTTGTTGCTTTTCTTCCGAGCCACTTTCTGCACATTCACCCTTACTGCTCCTGGATCCCCTCGACTCTCCCCCCTCCCTCCCCTTCCCTCCCCCTCCTTCACATCTCCTACTCTCTTTTCTCACCCTATCACCCTTCTCACACCATCAGGTTTCTCTCTCGGGGTGGAGCAGGGGAGCACACCTTTGGATTTTTGAAGGACTGACAAAATTCGTGTAAAAATGTCACTCACCCCTTGCCACATACTGTAAACTCACTACACTGTGAAACATCACATATGCACACCAACCACCTTCAGAAACATATCCTATCCTAAAATGCTTCAATGGCTCCAGAGTTGAATGGTTTGGTAAGGAAAGATAAACTACACATCTCTGTTCTCTGTTGGTTTGCCTCACAGAACATTACATTTAGCAAATTTGACCGCTAGTACTACGCTTGTAGTTTGTCTCCCTTTAATAGACTCACCAGCGTTCTTGGCAGTGATACTCACCTTATTGCCTCTCTGGTGGTTTGATGCTAGGCGGCGGTTTTTCAGCCTTATTCATTGTATGGCTACATTAGAATACATCGAAGCCAAAATAATGTGTTTATAAATGCCAATGTATCATTAGTGAGTACAGTAATTTTACACAGCCAGAAAGATAATCAATAGAATTTAAGCCATTGAAAATTTTCTAATAATCTCATGTTTAATACTTTCATAAGTGTGATTAGAAATCAAGTGCAAACACTGTCACAGCAGCACAGGTGGATTTCTGATTTAACCATCCAAGTATCCAGTGACAGTGGCTCGGCTTTCACAATGACGCTGCTGAAGCAGCAATGCTACCATTGTTGGTCCCATTAATCATGAACATTTCTTCATATGACATGTATAAAAGTTTGCATTCAAAAAGCATCATCTTGATGACACAAAGGCAACTTGTATCTGTTTATTTGTATTTTGTTTGCTATGTTTTCCTGCCAACATAACAACAAAGCTGTAGATATGTCGGTGAAGGTTCTCAGTCATCCAGGTCATCGTAGTCAAAGGAGCTTGCAAAGAAAAGCGTCTGGACTTCTTTAAGTTGCTTGAAGACGTTTCACCTTCATCCGAGAAGCTTCTTCAGTTCTAAGGTCAAATGGTGGAGAGTCCCAGATTTAAACCTAGTGGGAGTTTCCCCCCACAGAGGGACAAAAGGACCCCCTGATGATCCTCTAATCGCCTGAGCCAAGGTGTGAAACTGGGTGTGGGTCCCAATCAGCCAGAGTTTCAGGTGAGCTCATTGTGAAACCTGGCCCCACCTTATCATGCGAATTCCTGAGGTCAGATGGCCCAGGATGTGAGTGGGCGTTAAGGCGTCTGGGGAGGGAACTCAAAACTGGATTATAGATGGCAGACAGTTGGTGTCGTAAACCACCGCCTCTGTTCAAAGATGGTCGCTCACTGGTGACCGACCTCCCCAGACGCCTTAACGCCCACTCACATCCTGGGCTGATCTGACGTCAGGAAATCACATGATAAGGTGGGGCCAGGTTTCACAATGAACTCACCCGAAACTCTGGCTGATTGGGACCCACACCCAGTTTCACACCTTGGCTCATGTGATTAGAGGATCATGAGGGGGTCCTTTTGTCCCTCTGTGGGGGGAAACTCCCACTAGGTTTATATCTGGGACTCTCCACCATTTGACCTTAGAACTGAAGAAGCTTCTCGGATGAAGGTGAAACGTCTTCAAGTAACTTAAAGAAGTCCAGACGCTTTTCTTTGCAAGCTCCTTTGACAAAGCTGTAGATACAGCTTCATTCCCCACACTGGTAACAGAAATTTACGGCTGATTCAAAATATTTTTTTGACATTTATTCACTGCATTTGTATTTTCAAATAGATTTTAGAATTGAAAGTCTCAGTAGGCAGAAATCTAGAAGATGTTTGAACATGAGGGCATTTTGAATGCATGTAAAAACGTGATGTTTTTACATGCATGTTTTTTTTTCCTCACATGGACTTTTTCACTCTTTACAACAATCACCTCATCTGGCAATTGGACAAAGTCTCCCATCACATGCCAGATTTTCCAAGGCCTGAGTACAGAGCATAGAGGAGGCCACTACAATATTTTGATCACTGCTGCCAAAAACATGCTAAACCACTACTGGAAAAACTTCAGTTGCAATAAAGCTGTATGATATGATTACGATAGAAAGGTACTGGCAGCACGCAGTTACCTGGCTTCGAGAACAGAGGACAACTTTATAGGAATGCCTACACTGCTGCTTTATTTTACTTCACTTTACAATGTCAAAACAATGCCACAGCAGCAGGACACAGTTATCATAACCTACTTCAACCTGTTACTAAAGGAAAGCAGTCTGGAGCTTCTCTAATGCCATCATATCATAACAGGAAGCCGCTCCCTCGCAGTGTCAATCTGTGCTATAACTGAACCACAGCGTCCTTGACATTTATTGAGGTAAGTGTGTAGCAACCATATTGTTTTGTAAAAGCAGCGATACTGAAAACAAAGACACTGGGAGAAGAATCTCAATGATTTCTGTTAGTATTTATTGTTAGTTTAGACTAGGCCAAAGTAAAGAGTCATGCCCTAAGTGATTATTTCAGTTATTTCATTATTGATGTTTATAACAAAGTCAATTGTTTCTGGAACTAATGTATTTGAAACAAAGATTAATATCACATACTCAGTTGTCTCCAGTGTTGGTCAAGTTACTTGAAAAAAGTAATCAGTAACTAATTACTGATTACTTCCCCAAAAAAGTAATCCCGTTACTTTACTGATTACTTATTTTCAAAAGTAATTAATTACTTAGTTACTTAGTTACTTTTTAAAAACACGATTTACAACCTGAATAGGTGATAAAGTGATAGATCTTTCAGCCCAATTCTACTTTTTCTGCATAATCATCATACAAAATGTAATCAAATGGAAAAGTCTCTTTTTAAAACTTGTTTTATTAGTTTTAATCTTTTAACTTTATGCATCAAGCAAAAATGTAATTATCTGCAACATTCTCTGACTGGAAGAAATTAGTTTAACATTTAAACCTATTTTCTGCACATTCCAGCACATAAAATAAAATATTTTTTGTGTTTACACTCAGTCTTTCAAATAGATGCAAGTAAAACACAGCAGAAAATAAATAAAGTCAAAGACTAGCGGTCCTGTTGCTCTATTTTCACCTGTAAAGCAGGAGTGGGGTAGGCGGAGGTTTACCCTGGTGCAGGTGTGCAGCGGTCAGTGGAAGAATCCGCGAGTTTCTCTGTGAGTTTCCCATTACGTCGTAGCTACTCGGTGCTTGTTTGGAAGTTTAGGGGGTTTTTCGCTGTAAAAAGAAGTTTTCTTCCCACGCACAACGGACACTAATGTTTTTGTCACTTTTTATGGAATCAAACTCAAAGTAAGGTCAGTACTTCCACGCTTTAAACGCTGCACGCTCATACTCTCTCTGCACTCGATATATGATCCATTGTTGATCTGCACACAGCTGTTGTCACCAACGTCGCACTCGCTTACGTCACTGTCATGAGACATTCTCGCAAAAAATCACGGTTTTAGTAACGCAGTAATGCAGCGTTCCTACGGGAAAGTAACGTAATCGAATTACCGTTTTTGCAATAGTAATCCCTTACTTTACTCGTTACTTGAAAAAAGTAATCGGATTACAGTAACGCATTACAAGTAACGCGTTACTGGTCATCTCTGGTCATCTCAATTAATTAATATTTTGTAAATTTGACGTTTTCTGTTGAACACTTTGAGTGACATTGAACATCTCTCCTCATTATCCAGGGAGAACCTTTTAATTTATGAAATTAAAAACAAGAGTAGTTTAATGAACTTGTGTATCTGCTCTGACTTCCAGCACGCAACTAATGATTATCGGTGACTTAATGTCAGGAAGCTCTGCAGAAGTTGATGTTATCTTGGCGTGCACATCACACAGATGACCTCTGGATAAATCCCCATCAGCCACATGCTCTGCGATGTGCTATAAAGCCTGAGGTCATCAAGCTAATGCAGTATCATAACATGCAAATGAGTTCAATACCCACCAGTGAGAGTCAGTAATGGTGTGTAAAACCTATGGACTGTAAAGTATTGCAGACAGCCACTCTGCCTCCTTCAAAAGTAATGGTGGGAGGAAATCAGTTTGTTGCTGATGGCTATGAGGGTTTTGACCCATATCATCATCATCACCTTCATCACTGTCACATCTAGCACTGTCCTCCTCCTCCTTCTCATCCTCCTCATCCTCCTTTCTATTCTGGCTTAAATCACCTATTCAAAAGAGAGTTCGGGGGCTAATAATGATGTTCAGTGGTACAGTACACGCGGCCTCTTTGTTTCATGTCTTTCAGCATAAAAAGAAAATGTAACGACCTCACCTGAGAGCAGAAAATAATGTTCTGCTTAACTGCCAGATTAGATGAGGTTTAATTTGAATCTCAATTGAGGCATAAAAACAGAAGGAGGGAGGTGAAAAAGAAACTTGATTTGTGTGTAGAGGGGCTGGATTGATTAAAATGTTCCACAAAGAGGGACTGCAACGGAGGTGAAGGTATTGACCTCAATCTAATCCTGAGCTAATTGCTCGGGGAATGGAGGAACTGAGTGTGAATGCACAAAGCCCTGCTGTCTTCCTCTGACCCTAAAACACTGAGCAAGTCTGAGAGGTCTTTGGGTTAAACACACATTTGAAAGTTTGAGGAAATCTCCCCCGTCTGCTGCTTTTTCTCTCGCAGTTTGTCTTAGAGAGGAGAAAACAGCTGGCGTGAATGTATCTGTGTGTGTGTTTGTATGAGCGTGCTGCATGCGTGACCTTCCATGCCAATTGCAAATAGAGGAGAGAAAGCAGTAGAGTGCTGCCGAAGCAATCATGAGGCAAAAGAGCCTGTGGAACTGCAAACACACCCGTACAATCACAAGCACGCACACACACTCGTCTGAGCCAGAGAACATATGGGCAAACAACACGAAATGCTAGCTATTCAGTCCTAAATTGAGGGCCAGCTGTGGCACACTGACAAGGTGGATATTTCACTGTGGGCCTGCATTCCTCTCTATTAAACTAACTTATGGAGTCATTTAATGTGGCTCAGAAGTGGCTCGGGGTGCTGGTGGAAGAGGGGGAAGCAGCCAAAATGGCTTTCTGAAAGCATAGCATAACATGCATTCCTGACTGCAGTGAACTAAAAGTATTTTATTGTTATTATTATTATTACTTGTTCATTTTTTATTGAATTATTTCTATAAGTCCAGCTTATCCTCAACACAAGAAATGCAATTTAGAGAGTTTACACAAACACTGTTACAACAAATGTTGGGTGTTTTTGCTTGATAATTTAAATACCGCTTGAAGTCAGTTATGTTTTCCACTTATTTTTAATTACTAATAACCATCCAATCCAATATGCAACAGACTGGCCACCTGTCCAGGGCGCATCCCGCTTATTGCCCTATGGTAGTTGGGATAGGCTCCAGACCCACCACCATCTCAACGGCAAATGGATGGATGGATGGATGGATGGATGGATGGATGGATGGATGGATGGACGGACGGATGAA